>NC_053027.1:282158941-282338104 GCF_003073215.2 Triticum urartu | reverse complement strand
TAGTGCATGTCAGTCGGTGGAACCAGTCTCACGTAAGAGTACGTGTAAGGTCGGTCCGGGCCGCTTCATCCCACGATGCCGCCAAATCAAGATAAGACTAGTAACGGCAAGTAAATTGACAAAATCAACGCCCACAACTGCTTTGTGTTCTACTCATGCACAGAAACTACGCATAAACCTGGCTCATGATGCCACTGTTGGGGAACGTAGCAGAAATTCAAAATTTTCTACGCATCACCAAGATCAATCTATGGAGTAATCTAGCAACGAGGGGAAGGAGAGTGCATCTACATACCCTTGTAGATCGCTAAGCAGAAGCGTTCAAGTGAATGGGGTTGATGGAGTCGTACTCGTCGTGATCCAAATCACCGATGACCCTAGTGCCGAACGGACGGCACCTCCGTGTTCAACACACGTACAGCTCGGTGACGTCTCCTACGCCTTGATCCAGCAAGGGGAGAAGGAGAGGTTGGGGAAGACTCCATCCAGCAGCAACACGACGGCGTGGTGGTGGTGGAGGAGCGTGGTACTATAGCAGGGCTTCGCTAAGCACCGCAAGAGACGAGGAGGGAGAAGGGTAGGGCTGCGCCAAGAAGGAGATTGAATCGTGTCTGTGGCAGCCCAAAACCTCAAGTATATATAGGGGGAGGGGAGGGGCTGTGGCCCCACCTAGGTTTCCACCCCTAGGGGTGGCGGCCAGCCCTAGATCCCATCTAGGGGGGCGGCCAAGGGGGGAGAGAGGGGGGCGCACCACTAGGTGGGCCTTTTCCCATCTGAGCCTAGGGTTTGCCCCCTTCCACTCTCCCTTGCGCCTTGGGCCTTGGTGGGGGGGCGCACCAGCCCACCTGGGGCTGGTCCCCTCCCACACATGGCCCATGCAGCCCTTCGGGGCTGGTGGCCCCACTTGGTGGACCCCCGAGATCCTCCCGGTGGTCCCGGTACGTTACCGATAAAACCCGAAACTTTTCCGGTGACCAAAACAGGACTTCCCATATATAAATCTTTACCTCCGGACCATTCCGGAACTCCTCATGACGTCCGGGATCTCATCCGGGACTCCGAACAACATTCAGTAACCACGTATATCTATTCCCTATAACCCTAGCGTCATCGAACCTTAAGTGTGTAGACCCTACGGGTTCGGGAACCATGCAGACATGACCGAGATAACTCTCCGGTCAATAACCAACAGCGGGATCTGGATACCCATGTTGGCTCCCACATGTTCCACGATGATCTCATCGGATGAACCATGATGTCAAGGACTTAATCAATCCCGTATACAATTCCCTTTGTCTAGCGGTACGATACTTGCCCGAGATTCGATCGTCGGTATCCCGATACCTTGTTCAATCTCGTTACCGGCAAGTCTCTTTACTCGTTCCGTAACACATCATCCCGTGATCAACTCCTTGATCACATTGTGCGCATTATGATGATGTCCTACCGAGTGGGCCTAGAGATACCTCTCCGTTTACATGGAGTGACAAATCCCAGTCTCGATTCATGCCAACCCAACAGACAATTTCGGAGATACCTGTAGTGTACCTTTATAGCCACCCAATTACGTTGTGACGTTTGGCACACCCAAAGCACTCCTACGGTATCCGGGAGTTGCACAATCTTATGGTCTAAGGAAATGATACTTGACATTAGAAAAGCTTTAGCATACGAACTACATGATCTTGTGCTAGGCTTAGGATTGGGTCCTGTCCATCACATCATTCTCCTAATGATGTGATCCCGTTATCAACGACATCCAGTGTCCATGGTCAGGAAACCGTAACCATCTATTGATCAACGAGCTAGTCAACTAGAGGCTTACTAGGGACATGGTGTTGTCTATGTATCCACACATGTATCTGAGTTTCCTATCAATACAATTCTAGCATGGATAATAAACGATTATCATGAACAAGGAAATATAATAATAACCAATTTATTATTGCCTCTAGGGCATATTTCCAACACGGGACTTGCATGGAGTTAGGACAGTGGATACATAGTATACCGGCTTTTGGAGCGGGAATTTGTGTCCGTCCTCCTCTCGTTCGACGACGAGTACTACGCTCACCACCTGGTGTGTTGCAAATATGTATAATAATATTGGTTCGCTGACGCTTGGCGCGACTAGGATTGGGTTGCTTGCTAAAAGAGCCTTTATTTCTTCCAATCCGGCCGTTGCTGCATTTGTCCACTCAAAGTGATTGGTGCATTGGAGAAGTCGATAAAGTGGCAACGCCTTTTCTCCTAGTCTGGAGATAAAGCGGCTTAAAGCTGCCACGCATCCAGCTAGTTTTTGGACCTGTTTAAGGTCTGTTGGTATAGCCAATTGTGATAAAGCTCGGATTTTGCCTGGATTTGCCTTGATTCCTCTACTGGAAATAATGAAGCCAAGTAGCTTTCCAGAGGGGACGCTGAAAACACATTTTTCCGGATTGAGCTTAATGTCGTATGTCCGGAGGTTGTCGAATGTGAGACGTAGGTCATCTATTAATGATTCGATGCGCTTAGTCTTGATGAAAACGTCGTCCACATATGCTTCAACTGTCTTGCCAATTTGTTTCTCCAGGCATGTTTGAATCATGCGTTGGTAGGTGGCGCCGGTGTTTTTGAGCCCAAAGGGCATAGTGTTGAGGCAGAAAGGCCTGTATGGGGCAATGGATGCCATTGCGGCTTGGTCGGATTCCTTCATTTTAATTTGATGGTATCCGGAATATGCGTCAAGGAAACATAGTGAGTCATGTCCTGTGGTGGCATCAATAATTTGATCGATGCGGGGAGGGGGAATGGATCCTTAGGGCAAGCTTTGTTGATGTCTTTGAAGTCGATGCACAAGCGCCAGGATTTATCCTTCTTCGGCACCATCACTAGGTTTGCTAGCCAGTCCGACTGTTTTATTTCTCTGATGAATCCGGCCTCAATTAGCTTGGCTAGCTCCTCCCCCATAGCTTATCATTTGGGTTCGGAAAAATGCTGCAACGTTTGCTTAACTAGCTTGTATCCCTTCAATATATTGAGGCTATGTTCAGCCAACCTGCGTGGGATTCCTGGCATATCAGAAGGGTGCCAGGCGAATATGTCCCAGTTCTTGCGTAGGAACGCTCGTAATGTGGTGTCCACTATTGGGTCCAGCTGTGCACCGATGGAGGCTGTCTTATTTGGGTCCATCGGGTGGACTTGAAATTTGGCTATTTCATCTGCTGGTTTGAAGGAGGTGGATTTGGAGCGCTTGTCGAGGGTTACTTCGTCTCTATCCACCGTTGAGCACAGCGCAGTTAACTCTTCGGCCGCAAGGGCCTCAGAAAGTGCCTCAAGGGCCAGGAAGGTTATTTTGTTTTCGGCGCGGAGGGCTATATCCGGATCACTAGCAAGAGTGATAATACCGTTGGGCTCGGGCATTTTGAGCTTCATATACCCGTAATGAGGTATGGCTTGAAAGCGTGTGAATGCATCTCGCCCCAATAGGGCGTGGTATCCACTGTTGAAAGGGGCCACTTGGAAGGTTATCTCTTTGGACCGATAGTTCTTCGGCGTGCCGAATACCACGTCAAGTGTGATTTTTCCCGCGCATCGTGCCTCCTGATTGGGAATAATTCCTTGGAAGGTCATGCTACTTTGCTCGATATGGCTCCTGACTATTTCCATTTTACTGAGTGTATCCTCGTAAATGAGGTTTAATCTGCTGCCGCCGTCCATGGGTACCTTGGTGAGTCGAAAACCGTCCACAATTGGATTGAGGACCAAGGCGTCTGGTGCCCGGACTGACCGGGTTCTAGGTTCGTCACTGGCATTGAAAGTTATGGCCATGTTGTTCCAAGGGTTCATTCTTGCGACTTGACAGACTTCGGCGAGGTCGCGGAGTGCCCTTTTCTGCCGATTGTTTGAGGTGAAAGTCTCGAAGACCGTCAATACTCTGCTGTCGTCGTGTTCCAGGGGGGAGTTGTTCCGAGGTATTTTTTATGAGGATGTCCTAGCCACTCTTGGCCACTTGCTGGAGTATCCAACATGCTCTAAGGCTGTGGGTAGGTATGTATCCGGTGTTGTGTGTATTTTGCACGACCTATCGAGCCATCCCTCCAAAATGGTTCCGCACCCCGTAATGGGTTTGGATTTATTTAGTGTTGTGTCGGGCACCCCGTGAGGGTGCATCCTTTTTGTTAGGACAGAAGGTTGAGTGGGAGCTGGCGATTCCCAATGAGCTGCCTGAATTTTCCAGGTGCTTTCCATTGCGCAGTACTTCTGTACTATGATTGCCAAGTCGGCGAAGTGTAATACGCGACGGCGGTTGATAGCGTTGAGGATTCCTTCGTCTGTACAAGTATTGCGGAATATTGAGATCGCGTCTTCGTCGCGGCAATCCTTGATCTTGTTCTTGACAAGGAGGAACCTGGCCCAAAAGTGATGGACTATTTTCTGAGCCTGCTGCCGTAGGTATGTGAGATCACGTATATCTGGGTGGGTGGGTGGATTTAAGTCCGAACCCTGACCCAGTTTGGGATCCAGAGTTTGAGAAATTTCCGAGCCGAATAATTCGGGCTCCGGGAGATCGACTGATTTTTCAGGTCTACTGTCTGATTCCAAGTTAGAAGGACAAGGCGTGTCATTCCGTGGACGGGTATCCGGCTCTTCGAGCTCGGAGATCCGGACATAGTTCGTCCTTAGTATAGAGGGAGAGTTGTTGTTTTGTTCCTCCACTACCGCTATCTGGTGGGTGATCGGTAGAGATTTAATTTCTCTCTGATCGGGTTTAAGCCCAATACGACCGTAGTCTGTAGGGACCCCCAAGGCGGCGATGCCATCCAGGAGTTCGTTCAAGGACGATAATTCCGTTGGATCCATCTGTCTGGAGTATTCGGAGTCAATTCGGAGGCTATTTTCGATGACCCGAGAAGTCATCGTCGGCTCACCGGCCAAACGGGCGGTCATAATGAAGCCACCCAGCCGGAGGGTTTGGCCTGAGGCCAGGGCTCCATCGGTGGTGATGTTGTTCTTGATCACAAGGCGAGCCATCAACCCTGATTTCGACGACACAGTGGAACTCTCAATGAAAGCACCAATGTTGGTGTCAAAACCGACGGATCTCGGGTAGAGGGTCCCGAACTGTGCGTCTGAGGTTGATGGTAACAGGAGACAAGGAACACAATGTTTACCCAGGTTCGGTCCCTCTCGATGGAGGTAAAACCCTACGTCCCGCTAGATTAATATAGATGAGTATGGGGGTTACAAGAGTTGATCTACCACGAGATCGTAATGGCTAAAACCCTAGAAGTCTAGCCTCTCTGATTATGATTGTCTCTACAGACGAAACCCTCCGGTTTATATAGACACCGGGGGGAACTAGGGTTGTACAAAGTCGGTTACAGAGAAAGGAAATAATACATCCAGACACCTAACTTGCCATCTACGCAAAGGAGAGTCCTATCCGGACACGGGAGAAAGCCTTCTATCTTGTATCTTCACGGCCCAATAGTCCGGCCCATGTTCAACAGGCCGACCGCCCGAGGACCCCTTAGTCTAGGACTCCCTCAGCTGGATAGTACTTAAACATAAGAAAAACAAGATTAAACAGAGAAGGCCGGAGGTAATCACCATTTTCTCGTTGGCCCCCCTTCCAGTCGTCGGCGCGGCTATACCTCTCCGTGTAGGCGTCAACGGCTAAATGGGTGTCATCGTTGGAGTTGCAGCCGTCGGTGACGTCCGAGTCGTTGTCGAAAGATATTTGACTGGTGGTCAGCCTCCAGAGTAGGCGCTCCTACTCATTGGCATGCTAGTCCGTCTTTGCCTTGGTTGATGCCTTTTTCATCACCTCATGCTCCGACAATTTGATGGCGAGCCGGAGCACTTTGGCATTTTTGCGATAGAGCCATCGCGCATTCGTCTCCTCCGATGTGAGGGAGCAGTGGAGGATCGACGTGAGTGAGCAGCGAAAGACCGACGCAAGAACCTCCTCCCCTCGCCCTCGTCCTCTGTTACTCGCGGCGGGCTGCGCGTCTGTGCTCATCTGTATCAACTGTGCCGCTGGCACGAGGACCCAGCGGCGCCTGAGTACACCGTCCAGAGTAGATTGAGCTTGCGGGTATGTTCTATGGCGTACTTGGATGGGCGCGGAGCAATCAGAGCTGCGCGAAAGGGCGTGAGGGTCCGATGATGTCGTTGGTGCTGCATCGCCGGACGATGAGGGATGGCAGGGAATCGGAGCTTCCATAGCTGCTACCTCTTAAGCACTTGCATTGGTTTTCCCTTGAAGAGGAAAGGGTGGTGCAACAAAGTAGCGTAAGTATTTCCCTATGTTTTTGAGAACCAAGGTATCAATCCAGTAGGCGGTTACGCGCGAGTCCCTCGCACCTACACAAAACAAATAAATCCTCGCAACCAACGCGATAAGGGGTTGTCAATCCCTACAGGCCACTTACAAGAGTGATATCTGATAGATATGATAAGATAATATTTTTGGTATTTTTATGATAAAGATGCAAAGTAAAATAAAAGGCAATGAAAATAACTAAGTATTGGAAGATTCATATGATGAAGATAGACCCGAGGGCCATAGGTTTCACTAGTGGCTTCTCTCGAGAGCATAAGTATTTTACGGTGGGTGAACAAATTACCGTTGAGCAATTGACAGAATTGAGCATAGTTATGAGAATATATAGGTATGATCATGTATATAGGCATCACATCCAAGACAAGTAGACCGACTCCTGCCTGCATCTACTACTATTACTCCACACATCAACCGCTATCCAGCATGCATCTAGAGTATTAAGTTCATAAGAACAGAGTAACGCCTTAAGCAAGATGACATGATGTAGAGAGATAAATTCATGCAATATGATATAAAAAAACCATCTTGTTATCCTCGATGGCAACAATACAATGCGTGCCTTGCTGCCCCTACTATCACTGGGAAAGGACACCGCAGGATTGAACCCAAAGCTAAGCACTTCTCCCATTGCAAGAAAGATCAATCTAGTAGGCCAAACCAAACTGATAATTCGAAGAGACTTGCAAAGATAACCAATCATACATAAAAGAATTCAGAGAAGATTCAAATATTGTTCATAGATAAACTTGATCGTAAACTCACAATTCATCGGTCTCAACAAACACACCGCAAAAGAAGATTACATCGAATAGATCTCCACAAGAGAGGGGGAGAACTTTGTATTGAGATCCAAAAAGAGAGAAGAAGCCATCTAGCTAATAACTATGGACCTGAAGGTCTGAGGTAAACTACTCACACTTCATCGGAGAGGCTATGGTGTTGATGTAGAAGCCCTCCGTGATCGATGCCCCCTCCGGCGGAGCTCCGGAACAGGGCCCAAGATGGGATCTCGTGGATACAGAAAGTTACGGCGATGGAATTAGGGTTTTGGCTCCGTATCTGATCGTTTTGGGGTATGTATGTATATATAGGAGGAAGAAGTACGTCGGTGGAGCAACAGGGGGCCCACGAGGGTGGAGGGCGCGCCTGGGGGGTAGGCGCGCCCCCTACCTCGTGGCCTCCCTGTTGGTTGCTTGACGTAGGGTCCAAGTCTCCTGGATCATGTTCGGTGAGAAAATCACGTTCCCAAAGGTTTCATTCTGTTTGGACTCCATTTGATATTCCTTTTCTTTGAAACCCTAAAATAGGCAAAAAAAACAACAATTCTGGGTTGGGCCCCCGGTTAATAGGTTAGTCCCAAAAATAATATAAAAGTGGATAATAAAGCCCAATAATGTCCAAAACAGAAGATAACATAGCATGGAGCAATCAAAAATTATAGATACGTTGGAGACGTATCAAGCATCCCCAAGCTTAATTCTTGCTCGTCCTCGAGTAGGTAAATGATAAAAACAGAATTTTTGATGTGGAATGCTACTAGGCATAATTTCAATGTAATTCTTCTTAATTGTGGCATGAATATTCAGATCCGAAAGATTCAAGATAATAGTTTAATATTGACATAGAAATAATAATACTTCAAGCATACTAACTAAGCAATTATCTCTTCTCAAAATAACATGGCCAAAGAAAGTTGTCCCTACAAATTCATATAGTCTGGCTATGCTCCATCTTCACCACACAAAGTATTCAAATCATGCACAACCCCGATGACAAGCCAAGCAATTGTTTCATACTTTTAATGTTCTCAAACTTTTTCAATCTTCACGCAATACATGAGCGTGAGCCATGGACATAGCACTATAGGTGGAATAGAATGGTGGTTGTGGAGAAGACAAAAAAGGGGGAAGATGGTCTCACATCAACTAGGCGTATCAATGGGCTATGGAGATGCTCATCAATAGATATCAATGTGAGTGAGTAGGGATTGCCATGCAATGGATGCACTAGAGCTATAAATGTATGAAAGCTCAACAAAATGAACTAAGTGGGTGTGCATCCAACTCGCTTGCTCACGAAGACCTAGGGCCTTTTGAGGAAGCCCATCATTGGAATATACAAGCTGTTGGGGATATTACTATCAGTCATGACCCGCCCAGGAGGGTCCGGGTCAGCCCCAATGGCGGGTTACGCAAGAAGCCCAGTACATTCAAGACGATAGTTTATTAAACCTTATAGAAGGCCCAAGGGCCTGGAGGTGGCTTAAGGCCCGATATTGTAAACCGCCATATGTAAGGAAAGACTTGTAAAGAAAGGCATGTAAAGGAAGCCACCGGGCCGGACACGATTATGAGCCGGCCGGGACTCTGTAGGCCACCAGGCGTCAACCCATGTATATAAGGGGACGACCCGGTGGCGGCTGAGGGAAGAGACAACAAATCGATAACCAAGCCGGCAAGTTGATCCTCTTGGTGATCGAAACCCCAGCAATACCAATCCCAACTAGACGTAGGCTTTTACCTTCATCGTAAGGGGCCGAACTAGTATAAAACCCTCTCGTGTCCTTTGTCCCGATTAACCCCTTTAAGCTTCCTAGTGCGATGGCCCTATGACGAAGTCCTTGCTTCTAGGACATCTATCGTGACAATTCCACGACAGTTGGCGCCCACCGTGGGGCCAGCGCACGGTGGGTTTGAGTTCTTGAAGGGCAGCTTCGAAGGGCTCAAGGGATACACTGTGGGCCGGATGACCAAGAGTCATCGCGGCAAGCTCTACATCGACGACGAAGGCTGGGGCCCCGAGGCCGGCTCAATTGAGTACGGGTACTGGGTCCCCATCGGTGGAATTCACGTCTTCATCGGCTGGATCGATGAGTCAGGTCCTGAGCTAGATGTCCACACCAACCTCGTCGAAATGGCTCGGCGCGCGAGGACCGCCCGTGTTCAATCGGCCGTGAAGCATGCCTTCGTAGGTTGCGTCCATGACGGTGAATACTCTGAAGGATCGGTGGAGGGCGGTGAGACGGCCGTCTATTCTGACACTGCATCATCAACGGGCAAGACAGACTCTTTGTACCAGCTGTAGGATGGCATGCTCGGGGGCTGTTCCGATGGCAGCAGTATTCCGGACCCCCTTGAGCCGCCGAATAGGGCCGGAGTCTTCATGGCAGGAACATAGCCCGGGTAGAACTCTACAGCAGCGGCGGCAACAGCCACCGGGTCGGCTACAGCCGGGTCAGGAGACCCCGCGCACCCTCCAGCTCAGATCTTGATGGACCTCATGGATAAACTGACGACTTTGTTGACTGCCGTGGTAGAGCCGGCGGATAAGGCCCAGCATGACGCAGAGGTGGCATGCGTACGTGAAGAGATGGTGCAATCTAAGGAAAATCTAGCCGCAGAGGAAGTCAGGATGGTGGCAGAGCAGGCGGCTTTGGACGTTCGTGCTCAATAGCTTCAAGCGGAGACCTTTCGGCTCTCGGTGGATCTGAACGCATCGAACGAGGTCATGAGCAGGAGGCATCAGAAAACTCAATCACGTCTGCCTCTGACGCTCGATCCTAGGAATCTTTTTCATACACCCGAAGCGGAGGGAAGTAACCCGCCGGAGGCACCCCGGATTACAACACTCGGCGCGCCGGTCCAGCCGTGTGCCATGGATCCACCTCGTATAATTACCGCTCCGCCTCATTATGTCCCAACGCCGCCGGGTCACTTCTCCAACCCTTTGGAAAACCTCATCGCAACATCGGCTCGTCTGGCGGCTCTTTCGATGGAAGGTGACTCACCGGCGGCAGTTGAAACACGGAGGGTAAGAGAACTTCTTCAAACAGCTCTGGCACAGCAGGATGCATACTCCTACAGTCGAGACAGGATCCATTCAACTCCTCGACCAAGATGGAGCCCGAGTTATAGTAGGCATATGGAATCCGCAGATATGTCAAGCAATGCTCAACGCCACAACCGGCCATACAGGCATGAGCCGGTGCGGGCTGGAGCCCTTAATTTGGCGGATCAGGAGAGGATTCGATAAGAGGTGGAACGAGCAGTTCAAATGGCAGCAGATCAGGCGGCTCATCAAACTTTTCCGTCTTATCCAGCAACCTCGGTTGAGGCAGGAGTGGCCACAAGAACTGGAGGCGTTCCTTGCTTGGTGTCGGCCATACGTAATGAGCATTTGCCAAAGGATTTTAAGGGGCCTCGTAAGGTGCCTAATTACATAGCTGACTTACAGCCCGGGGCTTGGATTGAGAGTTATGAGATGGCTATGGAGTTATTGGAGGTCAGCGATGCAGCAATGGCCAAGTATTTCACTATGATGTTAGATGGAATAGCTCGTACTTGGTTGAAGGGATTGCCACCTAATTCTATCGGCTAATGGGCGGAGTTGAAGGCCCGGTTCATCCAGGACTTTAAAGACACGTGTAAGCAACCTATGTCGATTGTGGACCTGACAAATTGCAAGCAAGTGGATGGTGAATCCACAACCCATTGGGTGCGCCGGGTCAAGGAGATAATACATTCATCTTATAAGATGGATGCCGGCTCAGCAGTGTTAATGTTGGAGAAAAATTGCCGTTTCGAACTTCTGAAGCAGAAGCTGGGGCGGCTCAAGGGTGACTGTAATGACATGGGAATGTTGATGATGGCTCTCGTCAAGTATGCTGATTCTGATACTACCAAGGACCCGGTGTCTGACGAAGAAAAGGCAACGAAGGGAAAGAAGAACGGCAACGGCAAGGGTCACCAGCATAACCCGGCGAATCAAGGAGGTAATAAACATAAGGCTGATGAGTTTGTTGCTAACACCAATGCACATGGCGGAAATCAACGGCGCAAGGGCAGACCGCCCCCTCGGTCGGGCGGGTCAGGTCCCACCCTTGAGAAATTATTGAATGGGCCTTGTCCAAAGCACGGCGGTTCCACGTTACTTACGTTGGTCAGAGCAGCCTATTGTGTGGAGCAGAGAGGATCACCCACCCTGGGTCGATAATCCGGGTCAATTAGCTTTGGTGGTGGCGCCTCAGGTTGGTGGATACAAATTCACTAAGGTACTCATGGATGGAGGCAGCATCATCAACATCCTTTACTATGAGACGTTCCGCCGGATGGGATTGACTGATAAGAGTCTTAAACAATCCAACACAGTTTTTCACGGTGTGGTTCCTTGCAAGTCGGCATACCCAGTGGGTAAGATTGAACTAGAAGTAGCCTTTGGGGATGAGTATGACTCCAGAGCAGAAAAATTAACCTTTGAGGTGGTTAAGATCAAAAGCCCGTATCATGCTCTGTTTAGACGACCGGCTTATGCCAAATTCATGGCTCAGCCGTGTTATGTGTATTTGCAACTTAAGATGCCGGGTTATAAGGGCACCATTATAGTACACGGGAGCCGGAAAATAGCTTTGGACTGTGAAGAAGGTGATGCTGCCTATGCTGAATCTATCTGTGCAACAGAGGAGTTAAAATTTTACGAAGATCATGTTGACCCGGCAGACATGACGTCATTAAAGAAACCAACAACAGAGCATGAGCCGATGTTGAAGTTCAAATCAGCTGATGACACCAAGATGGTTGACTTTGTGCCTGGTGACTCATCCAAGCAGTTCATCATCAGTGCTAACTTGGATCCAAAATAGGAAAGTGCGCTCATCGGGTTCATCCGTGAAAACCGGGACATCTTCGCATGGAAACCTTCAGACATGTCGGGTGTCCCGAGGGAACTGGCTGAGCACACTCTCAATATTGATCCAAAGTTTAAACCTATCAGACAATTTTTCCGACGGTTCAATGAAGAAAGGCGCAAGGCCATTGGAGAAGAGGTGGCCCGGCTTTTGGCAGCTGGGTTCATTGAAGAAGACTTTCACCCAGAGTGGTTGGCCAACCCGGTGCTTGTACTAAAAAAGAATGGCACCTGGCGTATGTGTGTGGATTACACCGATTTGAACAAGGCTTGTCCGGCTGATCCTTTTGCCCTCCCCCGTATTGATCAGATCATTGATGCTACGACGGGTTGCGCACGTTTGAGTTTTTTGGATGCGTATTATGGTTATCATTAGATCAAGATGGCAGTCAAAGATCAGGAGAAGACGGCTTTTATCACTCCTTTTGGAGCTTTCTGCTATGTGTCGATGCCTTTTGGGCTGAAAAGTGCCCAGGCGACTTACCAACGGTGTGTGCAGAATTGTCTTCACGATCAAATTGGACGTAATGTTCATGCTTATGTGGATGATATAGTGGTAAAATCCAGGAAAGAGGAAACCTTGGCCGCAGATCTGAAAGAGACTTTCGATAATCTCCGGGTCTACAAAATGATGCTTAACCCGACCAAGTGTGTTTTGGAGTCCCAGCCGGCAAGCTCTTGGGTTTTTTGGTGTCTAACCGAGGTATTGAGGCTAACCCGGAGAAAATCAAGGCAATTACATCCCTGGCCAAACCAACATGCATCAATGACGTTCAACGACTGGCGGGTCGTGTCGCTGCTTTGAGCCGGTTCATAAGCCGGTTAGGGGAGAAGGCAACTGAAGGAAATATGCCCTAGAGGCAATAATAAAGTTATTATTTATTTCCTTATATCATGATAAATGTTTATTATTCATGCTAGAATTGTATTAACCGGAAACATAATACATGTGTGAATACATAGACAAACAGAGTGTCACTAGTATGCCTCTACTTGACTAGCTCGTTAATCAAAGATGGTTATGTTTCCTAACCATGGACAAAGAGTTGTTATTTGATTAACGGGATCACATCATTAGGTGAATGATCTGATTGACATGACCCATTCCATTAGCTTAGCACCCGATCGTTTAGTATGTTGCTATTGCTTTCTTCATAACTTATACATGTTCCTATGACTATGAGATTATGCAACTCCCGTTTACCGGAGGAACACTTTGTGTGCTACCAAACGTCACAACGTAACTGAGTGATTATAAAGGTGCTCTACAGGTGTCTCCAAAGGTACATGTTGGGTTGGCGTATTTCGAGATTAGGATTTGTCACTCCGATTGTCGGAGAGGTATCTCTGGGCCCTCTCGGTAATGCACATCACATAAACCTTGCAAGCATTGCAACTAATGAGTTAGTTGTGAGATGATGTATTACGGAACGAGTAAAGAGACTTGCCAGTAACGAGATTGAACTAGGTATTGAGATACCGACGATCGAATCTCGGGCAAGTAACATACCGATGACAAAGGGAACAACGTATGTTGTTATGCGGTCTGACCGATAAAGATCTTCGTAGAATATGTAGGAGCCAATATGGGCATCCAGGTCCCGCTATTGGTTATTGACCGGAGACGTGTCTCGGTCATGTCTACATTGTTCTCGAACCCGTAGGGTCCGCACGCTTAAGGTTTCGATGACAGTTATATTATGAGTTTATAAGTTTTGATGTACTGAAGGAGTTCGGAGTCCCGGATGAGATCGGGGACATGACGAGGAGTCTCGAAATGGTCGAGACGTAAAAATCGATATATTGGACGACTATATTCGGACATCGGAAAGGTTCCGAGTGATTCGAGTATTTTTCGGAGTACCGGAGAGTTACGGGAATTCGCCGGGAGAAGTATTGTGCCTTATTGGGCCATACGGGAAAGAGAGAGGGGCTGCCTAGGGCAGGCCGCGCCCCCCCAAGGCCTAGTTCGAATTGGACTAGGGGGAGGGGCTGCGCCCCTTCCTTGTTTCCTACTCCTACTATATGGAAGGACTCCTAGTTGGACTAGGAAAGGGGAATCCTACTCCCGGTGGGAGTAGGACTCCCCTAGGCGCGCCATAGAGAGGGCCGGCCCTTCCCTCCTCCACTCCTTTATATACGGGGGCAGGGGGCACCCCATGAACACAAGTTGATCCACGTGATCTATTCCTTAGCCGTGTGCGGCGCCCCCAGCCACCATAGTCCTCGATAATATTGTAGCGGTGCTTAGGCGAAGCCCTGCTGCGGTAGTACATCAAGATCGTCACCACGCCGTCGTGCTGACGGAACTCTTCCCCGACACTTTGCTGGATCGGAGTCCGGGGATCGTCATCGAGCTGAATGTGTGCTAGAACTCGGAGGTGCCGTAGTTTCGATGCTTGATCGGTCGGATCGTGGAGACGTACGACTACATCAACCAAACGCTTTCGTTGTCGATCTACTAGGTATGTAGATCATACTCCCCCTCTCGTTGCTATGCATCACCATGATCTTGCGTGTGCGTAGGAAATTTTTTAAAATTACTACGAAACCCAACAGTGATATCTTCCCGTGAGTTCTTGATCTTGATCATACACATTTGCGTGTATGATTAGTGTATGATTGAATCGAGGGCGCCACAAGCGATGACGGCAGCGCGCCTTCTGCTCGCTTCAGTGCTTGTAGTCGTCGCTAGATGCTCTATGAATCTGGATGTAATTTTTATTATTTCTGCTGTTCGTTGTACTACCATGATCGAGGATGAATAGGTCAACAGTTCCCGAAAAAAGTATTTTTTATGTGTTTACGCATAAGGATGGGTTCTCAATCAACAAGTATATCATTTGTAAAATATTAATCTTGAAATAACCTTGTGAAAACAAAGTTGTACACTTCATTCATTTTGAGTTACGTGTCGTGAAAATGGACAAAATTTCGGAGAGAAGGAGTACAAGAATTTCAGTCGAGACGTTGCACGTACACTTACTAGTGAGCTATAAGGGCATGTACAATGCATAGCCTTAAGGTGATGCCTCGCATGCCATGTAGGATCGGATATGACGTAAAATAGGTTTGGATAGGGAAGCGGGATCCTATTCAGGAGGCGGGTGCTTGAAAAGGAAAAGTGTGATCCGGTAACAAAATCTGAAAAGATTGAAGTGAAAAGTAGAGATGCATGTGTACTAGAGTCTTTATTTTTTTAATGAGGCCCACTAGTGATTGCTTGCATTGGAGAGAAAATAATAAATGTAGATGCCTCAGATTATTTGTTTTAAATTACTTTTTGTCATGAAACATATGTATCCACATGCCATCATTGTATATGCCCTAACAATCAAGCCTTTTCTTTATATTTTCTTTGTTTTTAGGGAAACTGAGCTTCTCCCTTTTTTTTCCGGCACGATTGCAAAAGCCCGTTTGCACACAAAGCCGAGCCCAGGCGCGCTTGTCTAAGAGAGCGACGAAGACCGCCTGCTCGCCCGACCCACGCACCTCCCGGACCACCACGCCACCATGGCCGCCGCCTCCCTGTCTCGCCTCTCTCGCCGCGCCTCCGCCGCCGCGGCGCCTTCCCTCCGCCGGATCCTCTCCTCCACCGCCACCGCCCCCGCTGCGCCATCGTCCTCACCACCCCCCGTCGCAGCCGCGGCGGCAGGTGCGGATCGGGTGCGGTGGGATTACCGCGGGCAGCGGCAGCTAGTACCACTCGGGCAGTGGCTTCCCAAGGTGGCCGTCGACGCGTACGTTGCTCCCGACGCCGTGCTCGCCGGGCAGGTCACCGTCCACGACGGCGCCTCCGTCTGGAGCGGCTCCGTGCTGCGGGGCGACCTTAACAAGATCACTCTTGGGTTCTGCGCCAACGTCCAGGAGCGGTCCGTCCTCCACGCCGCCTGGTCGGCCTCTACAGGTCTTCCCATTCTATATGCGATCTGTTTCTTCTACCTTGTCTAGTACCCAGATCTGACCACTATGACTGCTTGCGGAATGTTCTCGGATGAATTAGCTAGTAGTATGTGGTGCTGTGGTTGGTATGATTCCGTCCTAATTGGACGAGCGATTGGTTATATCTTAATTAATTGGATAATTTGATCTTTCGTGAAATATAATAATAACTGTACTCCCTCCGATCCATATTTCTTGTGGCTCAATTGGATAATAAAGTTTGATGATTTGGATTTGGGGTAATTTGACTGGGAGAGCTGAAGGTAATTTACATTTCGGAGGTCTATGCGCGGCATTCTTGAGATGAACACCGTTCTTTATATTTCGTTTGTTGGTGTTGAAACGAGGAGGGGGGAGTACCAGCTTGCTGTCAATCGCCATGGCGGCGCACTCTCTTGTTCTCGTGTCAGTCTCTTTTCCAATACCCTTTGCTTCTCTTCTATTAGGTCAGCCACCATGCGCCTGGGCCACTTGGGTCAGCAATACATGGGCCCCTCATCCAACACCCCCCCTCAAGAGGGGTGATAGATATCTATCATTTCCCTTACCAATCCTCTAGTCACATGCCAGATTGCATTCTTTAGTTACCAATCCTCTAGTCAAGCATTCTGCAATCTCTTGCCCACAACTCACATGCTCAATCTTGATGATCCCAGCGCCAAGCTTTTCTTTGATGAAGAATCTGTCTATTTCCACTTGCTTGGTTGTATCATGCTGCACTGGATTGTGTGCTATGTTGATTGCTGATTTGTTATCACACCACACATTCATACAACTAGTCTTCAATATCTTCAGTTCTTCTAATAAATCTCTGGTCCACAACATTTCACTTAGCTTCCTCTCCGTCGTGCGATATGCGAGTGCAGCCGTCGTTTAAGGCAACGACAATGATGTAGATGAGCTATAGAGAGGGTGAATAGGTGAGGGCTCTCAACGCGCTGATCTCGGCTGGGGCGAGAGCGGCGCAGGAGAAGCTACCTTGATCGATTGCAACCTCGTGGCGGCCGAATGTCCTCAGGCTCAACTTGCCGATTGCTTTCAGGCAAGAACGACTTGATATGCAAAGCTAGCTGGTTGGTACTTTCTACCGGGAGCAAGTCGAGAACGTACCACACGTGAAGCTGCTTATCCTGCAAGCTGATCGACTTCCCTTATGGAACATCGGAGTTGCAGCAAATAGCTAGGTAGTCGTGATCAGTTACTTTAGTTGTTGCTGCCACGAAAAATCAATGGACCTTGTCTAGCTAGCTTTGCACATCTAATTGATTGCTAGTTCCGCTAGCTTACTGCAGGTTGTAGCTGAACCAAATTGATGAGATTCTAGATTTCTAGTACGTGCATTGACAAGGATTCTTGAGTACGCCTTGATGCATCCTATCTAGAATCGAGGATAGAACGGGCGAGGAGCAAGTTAAAAACAAGGCAAGGTAATTAGAGAGATAGGGTGATGACACAAAGAGTCAAAAGATGTGATTGATGAAGAAAAGTCATAAACTGGCATCACGTAACCTGAACTGGGTAAAAAAGTTGGATTACGTGATTTATCATCTGGTTCAATTATATTGGGAGGTTCTTTTATACCTGAAAATAGAGTAGGGGGAATAGTGTCCCAGACCTAATAGTTTAGGGTGCTAAACATACTTATCTCTTATCCCCTCAACTATCTTAAACCAGACAAATCACCCCCTGAGCCCCTATTTATCCAACCAGTAGAAATACCAAACCCTAGCCTAGACGCTAGCCACGCCACACCTAAAATGCAACACTCCGGTTGAACTCTAAGCCGCACAGGAAGAAAATTATTCAATCATTTATCCTTATTTGGATTGTGGAGTTCATGCCGATTCTATGCTTTGGTTGGTCAAAGTCACATTCTGATTTTCCCCTGTTGTTGCTTCCTATGGCCGATTCTACTTTTAGGTTAATCCATGTGTCTACCCTTCAGTGTATTTAGCCAACTCAACTTAGTCAGGTTACCCTGTAAAGTGCATTGGCATTTGATCTCTACTTTTTTTGTTTACAAATGCCGATTCTATGCTTTGGTTGGTCAAAGTCAAATTCTGATCTTTCCCTGTTGTTGCTTCCTGTGGCCAATTCTACTTTTAGGTTAATCCATGTGTCTACCCTTCAGTGTATTTAGCCAACTCAACTTAGTCAGGTTGCCCTATAAAGTGCATTGGCATTTGATCTCTACTTTTTTTGTTTACAAATGCTTGTTCTTATTTTAAATTTCCTTGAATGCTTCTGAGAAGATAAGATGTTTATGATTTTTTTTCTCTTGCTTAGTTGAATTGCTTAAGCGCGAGGCCCGATGGCAGCTCGTAAAACTAGTCAGTTGAGGTTTAGCTTGGATGTGTTGTATCTTGCATCCTGCATTGCTTCTTATTACAAATAGTTGTTACTAGCAAATATGCCCGTGCGTTGCAACGGGAGAAAAAAGAGAAAAAAATGCATGTTCTTAGCCAATAAACATGGTTTTGAAGCGGTGCATTTTTTGATCTGAAAAGAAACATTTTGGTTTGGGTGTGATTGCAAACATCATGCTTCAAATATGAAATCTTAGAGAAGAACAATCAGAATGCCCATATGTTTAGGATTCACGGAGAAGAAAAGAAACAAAATTTACCCGTAGTTGCAAGAATATGTGTAATGAGCATGTTCGGGGAAGTATGAGGATGCCGTCACAGCAGCCTAACCGTCCCTAAGCAACATCGCACTGCATTGATTAATTTGAGCGATAATTCGATAACTCTTAGGAGAAAACAACTCAAATTAGTTGTTCGTCCAAAACAACACTGTGGTAGGCATGCTCCCGTCAATCACTAGTGTTAGCGCATGCAAGCACGTCTCGACCCGCTTCATGATTGGACACAGAGGCGTGAGCCGGTAGCCTGAATCCAGGTGCATATCCATGCACTCAACTTTTTCCTTTTTTCAAATATCATTTTTCCTTCGATTAAAGTAACCTCGTGATCTAGCGTGCCGGCTTATCTCCACGTCATCCTGGGGCCTTCGATTTTAATCCCGTAAAGCATGATTGGGTCCTTTTTTTTTCTCCGAGGTGTGCTTGTGCCGTAGCCTAGGGCGTTTGATTTTAGTCCCCTAAAGCACAGCTGGGTCCTTATTTTTCCTCTGAGGCGTGTTTGCGCCGTGTAGCTGCATGCTTTTCAGTTTTTTTCCATTCTATTATCGAGATCTCCCTTTTTCTCCGAGACGCCCTCTATGTAGCCGTGTCTTTTTCGTTATTTATTTGATCGCTTCTCTCTCCTTGGAGGATTCCTTCCCGCTCAATATTTGCGAGCAAATGAAACACACTTCTTGCCCTCTTATTATTGGTTCTTGAGGCGGTTTACTGATTTCAGATCAGAGAAGTATATAAATCGGTGGAATAAAATGTATGGAAGTGAGGTGGTACTATTTAATAGGAACGAATCCTCTCTTCTTCACACGAGCATGAGGTGGCTCAGTTGGACGCCGTGGTCGAGACTGCTCCACTGGTCAGGAGTTCGATCCCTGGAACCAGCCATTATCTTTTTGCCTCTTCTCCTAGGCATCATGGGCCTGGGCCGCAGTCCTTCACGGATGCAGACGCATGGAGGGCTGGTCTGATGGGCCGCTGCCGCTAGATGGACCACAAAAAATCAGTACCACCTTGGATACAAAAAATCTCAAAAAATACAATATGGGTGAAGGGATCAAAAAATCGGAGAAACGCACCTTGCTATATATATAGGCTTGCTAAAGTGAACCAGAGCTTAGAATTATTATTGTGTGCGCTGCCTACCGAGCCGTAACCAGATTAGGAAAAAAGTAACTGCATGCACCATTCCGCCGATCCATCCCACCCCACGTGGTACCTAACTTTCTTTTGATCGTAAGTGTCAAGCCACATGTAGTAATTTGCACTCCATGCGTTACTATAGCGTGAAACTTTTAACCTTTACGGTGATTTGCCATGTGAAAATCCCTAATAGTTGTACCCATGATCCATTACTTGAGCAAATACTCTCACTTTACCATTGGAGAACTCTTATTACTACTAATGCTCATTACATTTACTAGGAGCAATTGTCCAGATGGTAATGGTTACGATGGTTGATTACTATATACCATAACTATTTTACGAGCCATGAAAATGGTAGCGGACACTAATAAAACTAGATCATGCAGCAGTGATGTAATAACTTATTTTACTATCTTTCCTCTTGTTCATTACTATGTGGCCTAATTATGTGCGCGGACCGTGAACGAGTGGGGGGCAATAGTAACAAAATTAGTATGGCTATTAGATTCCCCACTAAATTTACTACTAGGCGGAAGAAAAATACGTGAAGTTTGATGGTTGGTTGATTAGAGAGAAAACTAGATCATGCAGCAGTAACGTAATAAATTCTTTTACTATCTTTCCTCTTGTTCATTACTATGCGGCCTAATTATGTGCGCGGACGGTGAACGATTGGGGGGCAATAGTAACAAAATTAATATGGTTACTAGATTCCCCCTAAATTTACTACTAGGCGGAAGAAAAATACGTGAAGTTTGATGGTTGGTTGATTAGAGAGGCGAGGGACGGAGGCCGTGGTGCGCGCTGTCTGACCGGAGCGCACGATTAGCAACTTTGCGCTCAGGCGCACTTTAGCGCAGCAGTATATATATACTCCCTCCGTCCGAAAAAGCTTGTTCCAAGCTTATCCCCCAAATGGATGTATCTAGCACTAACTTGGTGCTCGACACATCCATTTGAGGGACATATATATATATATATGTATGTATGTATGTATGTATTAATTACAGATATGGGTATGGATTATGGTGGTCAGCAACCAGTTTCCAGTCTATCACCGATAGCTGGAAATTCCTGGTCTGGACAGATATAGTTGAGCAATTTGTAGTATGACCGAGTGCATGAGATACAGATAAAAAAGATAACAAGGGCAATATGACCAGCTCCATTCATTGTTGAATATATGCAACATGAAACTACTTGGCACCCAAAGCTTGTAGCTGGTATGTATGAGTTAGGGCATCCGACAATGTACTTGGTGTATCGTTGGAGGGAAATGCCGCTGCTCATAGGCCTTGGCGAAGGAGATAACGGTGTGGAGGTCAGATGGCCGCTGAAGCTTGAGGTCAATGAGAAGACCATTGGGCAGCCCTGTTTTCTACAGAAACCGTTGTTGGGACAGTGTTAATGGCTAATTGTTGCGGCACATGAGCACTAGAAATCTGCTGGTGTAGTCGGCGACCGCGGAAGTGAACGGCAGACGTGCCAACTCGCCCAAGGTATTGGCGCGGAGTGACAGCCCAAACTGGAAGTGGCAAGCTTCCTTGAACTGCAACTGTGTCGGCATGCTGATATCGCACTTGAGCTGTAAGTAACAAAACTAAACCAAATTGGTGAGGTGGTAGGCTGCAGTCTAGACTTTGTCAGCCACGTCTGTGCGCTGTCCGTGAAAAAAACTGTTCACACCTATTGAGCCAACTAAGAGGATCGATCGGACCATCATACGCCGGGAAGTCGAGCTTTGTGGAACCGAGGCACGCCTGAACCAGAACCTGAACCTCATCCGAGGTGATTGTTTGGTAGGGGCGGAAGGGAGGAGATGGACGGGGTGGATCCATAGATGGGTTGTGGAGGGGGGGTGAGGCCATAACGGCATATGAAACTGGTTGGCAGGTGGAGGCGTGAAGGTGGTAGAGGCGGCGGTGAAAATCTGCGGCTGCTGCTGTTGCTCATGGTAGGGTTGCTGCTGCCGATGGTACGGCTGCTGCTGGTAGGTGGGTGGCAAATTAGGGGGGGGGGGGGGGGGGGGGGGGGGGGGGGGGGGGGGGGGGGGGGGGGGGGGGGGGGGGGGGGGGGGGGGGAGGGATTTGGGCTGTAGGGTGAGAGTGCCAAGTGGTCCAGATTGATGTTAGGGGGTGGCTGTGGCGAGTAAGGAGATGGCTAGAGGTGGTAAAAATTTGTTGGCGTCTGAGAGTGGTTGGCAGTGGTCAGCACAGGGTTTTGTTGCGAGGGGAAGTAGAGGTGAAAGGCAGGAAAGTGAGGGGGTGGTGGGGTGGGCAATCTGCCCAGCGGGTGAAGGTCCGCCGGCGGAGGCGGTGGCGATTACCCCCACTGGAAAAGGGGACACTAGAGGTGCTGTTGATGAGGGGAAGCACCAGGGGCGAGTCGTCGTTAAAGGTGGCGTCATGGGCGGCTGCTGCAGCTGTGGAATCTGGAGGTGGCGGCAGCGCCGATAGCCGTTGCTCAAGCGCCGTCAAGCACATCCTCGGCTCGTTGGCGTGTGAAGGCCTCCAATTGCTTCCTAATGATCTTCATTTGCTCTACAGCCTTGATCTTGATTTATTTGCCCTCATTCGTAGATGGATCTGATACCAAATTGGAAGAATCTACTATTTACCTAACCCTAATTACTGAGAAGTAGATAAAAGTACTCCCTTCGTTTCTAAATATGTCTTTTTAGAGATTCCAATACAAACTACATACGGATGTATATAGACATATTTTAGAGTGCAGATTCACTCATTTTGCTCCATATGTAGTCCTTATTGGAATATCTAAGAAGACTTATATTTAGGAATGGAGGGAGTAAACGATAGTATTCTTCTCTAGAAAAGACTTGACCAAAAAGCGGGTAAATCTATTCAAACTCTAACAAGATCTCTACTGACTGGACTCTTTCTCAACAAAGATGCTTAATCAACTAGGACTCTAATTAAGGAATAAGACTCCATGTTTGATGGGTTGGTCCACATAACAGGGTCAAATAAGAAACATATGAACTGGAAAGTTTTGGAGTAGCAAAAGAAAGGAATAGGAACCGGAGGAAAACTAGACTAGTAGGCGTTCTGTGGACTGTATGAGAACCAAAGGAAAGACTGGCTAGAAAAGGCAGCAGCAGCAACCCACCTTATATTTATTACTCAGGTTGCATGCTGCTGCATGCTGATTTGACAGTAAGTAGCTACATGGACGACTTTCCTATTTGGTACCAAGGCCATCGCCTTGGGCTTTCGGCCAAAAAAATTCTCTCTTTGCATGTTTGTTTTCCTGCAAAATTGAGGTTCCGTGAAATCTTTCCTACATTTTCGTGTTCATCCATTCCGTTGAATGGAACGCTGCTACAGGGAGAAAAACTATAGGATAGCATTCCTTCAAAGTTCCCCTTTGATTTTCCTGTAAACTGAACAGACCCTGAAGTAATAGTGCTACTTTGGGGGGTGCTTGGTTTTTTCCACGTGCCCTTTGTATGTATGTTAACCTATAATGTTTGGTGATACCTTGCGTTAGTTGTTGGTTCTCATTTCTGCTTCGTTTGTTCACAGGTCTTCCAGCTGAGACCCTTGTTGACCGGTATGTGACAGTGGGTGCGTACTGTCTTCTGCGCTCATGCACTATTGAACCTGAGTGCATCATCGGTCAGCATTCCATCCTAATGGAAGGCTCATTGGTTGAAACTAACTCGGTCCTTGAAGCTGGCTCCGTCCTGGCCCCAGGGAGGAGGATTCCGACTGGGGAACTCTGGGCTGGCAACCCTGCCAGGTTTGTTAGGAAGCTGACCAACGAAGAGATAATGGAGATTCCAAAGCTTGCTGTGGCCATCAATGATCTTATGCAAAGCCATTTCTCAGAGTTCCTCCCATACTCTAATGCTTATTTGGAGGTAGAGAAGCTGAAGAAGTCGTTTTCAATTCCTTTGTAAGATCATGTTTTCCCTCTCCCAGCAAATGAGTGAGGAAATAAAGCAGCCCGAATACTAGAATCTCTGTATTCAATCTAATTTGTAGCCTGGGTCCATCTGTTACGTTGAATTTTTTGTTCATGGTTGTCAACTGGGGACACCCTGCACAGCAGGAATTGTACCTCGTTGCACCTTTGTTCGGCAGTGCAACGCACATACCTGTTTTCCCCTCGCATTGAACATATTTTATGGGTAGAAATTTGCTTTCTGTGCCATGAGGAAACATGTATTTTGACAAATTATGGTGGATAACTATGAGATAAGGTTTTAGTAGTTGCATTTAAGAAAGCAATGGAACCAAGGGCAACTCCAACGCCGTGCACTGAATCGGACACACCAAACGTACGTGGTAGGGCCGATGCACCATATGTCGGGTATGACCTCTTTCACTTGACATGCGTATGTAGATCAATAACAATTTAGCATTATAAATAGATGCAATAACAACCAAAATGCGCCGATGTTCAAGAAGTTTTTACATCAAACCGATACCAAAAGATGGCAGCCCTTTCTATCCTAGCTTGGCTGTCTGCCAAATTCATCACTATTTGGTCGGCTCCTCTGAAGCGTACGCCTAGCGCTTCAACACGTTAGCACGATACATTTGCACAATCTTCGTCGCATTAGATCGATACATTTGCACAATCTTCGTCGCATTAGATCCAAATCTGACATCTTCTTGATCAACGTTGGCCTTCTTCTCTTGTAGTTTGATCTTCTTGTCTTGTGTCTCCATAAACTTGTCAAACCTCTTTGTCTTCTTTTCATTCACATCACTGCGACCGTTGTCCCTTATTGCTTTTCCTTATCTCAATTCCTTATGTGTGTGTGTGTATGTTTTGAAGCGTTGTTTTCATCAGCGTGGCTCGACGACAACACTCCAAAGGCCGCATTCAGTGGTCAGACCAACCTGAGCCCTTGACTACCCGGGAAGATCTCGATGAGCTGCGTCAGTGTTTCCCATGAGCACCAGCTTGGGGACAAGCTGCGGGGGGAGGGGAATGTTACTGTCACACCTACATGTGCTGATAACTATGCTGACATCAGTTACCAAGATGAATCCCAACAGGAAGCCCAATTTCTTTTTGAACTCCCAACAAAAAGTCGTTCATGAAGCGTATCAGACATCCCGCCCAGGTACGGTTTGTGTGTGTCAAGTGTGCACATATATAGGCAGCGTGTGCGTGTTGCGTGGAACTTGGCCATTGGTAGTGTTAGAAGGGAGAGAGAGGCATTGGTGGAATAGTTGTTGTATTGCTTGAGCCTCGTGGGCATATATATAGAAGTACAATGGTCTATTTGGAGTACAAGACAAGCCAGAACAAATCCTAGTCTATCTTGTCTTTACTAATAATCACGATACTCAACATCCCCACGCAGTCACAATGGTAGCGACGCAGACGGTGAGTCTGGAGAAGAATCCGAAGGCAAGCCGACGAACACCCCCCACCACAGTCGTAACGGTCGATGCATCACGGAGTCGTGGCTGGAGTGAAAACCGACGAGGTTGCTCAAGCAAGGCGGTAGCCCTTTGTGTCGTTATCGAGGTAGCCGAGAGCGTGGGTGGTGGAGCCGTGGTCGAGGTAGCCATGTGAAGAATGTCGTGGTCGATGTCGAGTCGGGGTGGTCGGTGTCGAGGAAGTCGCCATGGAGCCGCGGGCGCAAGGGGGCGCCGAGTTAGCATGAGCGCAGTGGTGTCGAAGTAGTGGTGCGCCGGAAAGGAGGTGCTGTTGACAACGCGTCGCGACGAGTTTGCCAAGCCCGGGGACACATCATAGACGAAATCACACACCGGTGTTGCCAGCACCGGGCATGCATAGACGGACGAAGACGAAGTTGACGGAACGCCGCACCAGGCTTGCCAGGCCCGGGGACATGTCGTGGACGAAGGCACACGATGGTGTTGCCAGCACCGGGCATGCGGAGACTGGGACCTGCACGAGCTGTACACCATGTCGAAGAAGTCGGAGAGGTCAACAGAGAAGAACTCGACGACGATTGTGGCGTCCATCAGCGCGGGGCCGATGTCACCAACGGTGGTCGGAGTAGACGAAGTGGTCGGGGTAGATGATGGAGACGCTGGCGACGAGTTGGTGCTGGACGAAGACGAAGGGAGGTGGACGGGCGGCGGCGTCGGTTACGGGGGTAGCAGCGGCAGCGGCGGCGGCTAAGTTAGGAGCACGGCGGTGGTGCTCGAAGTAGGCGAGGAGAACCCAACAGTGTGACGAAGACCGGCGTGGACGACGGTGTTCCCGCACCAAGGGAGGCGGCGCGGCGCATACCACGAGAAGTCGACGTGCAGGGGCGGCGGTGGACCGCGGGCCGTGGCGCTACGACCCGAAGGGGCGACGCAGCGGCGGCAGGTAGGTCAGGGCGACAGCGGAAGACCTCGGGGTGGTCGTAGGGACCGCGAGCCGCGGCGCTCCAGCCCGAAGGGGCGGTGCAGCGGCGGAGCGCGGGTCGGTGTAACCGCGGGGACGACCTCGGGACGGCTGAGGGAGTCCTGGATTAGGGGGTCTCCGGACAGCCGGACTATATCCTTTGGCCGGACTGTTGGACTATGAAGATACAAGATTGAAGACTTCGTCCCGTGTCCGGATGGGACTCTCCTTGGCGTGGAAGGCAAGCTAGGCAATACGGATATGATGATCTCCTCCCTTGTAACCGACTCTGTGTAACCCTAGCCCCCTCCGGTGTCTATATAAACCGGAGGGTTTAGTCCGTAGGACAACATACAATCATACCAGAGACTAGCTTCTAGGGTTTAGCCTCTACGATCTCGTGGTAGATCAACTCTTGTGATACTCATATCATCAAGAACAATCAAGCAGGACATAGGGTATTACCTCCTTCAAGGGCCCGAACCTGGGTAAACATCGTGTCCCCTGCCTCCTGTTACCATCCGCCTTAGACGCACAGTTCGGGACCCCCTACCCGAGATCCGCCGGTTTTGACACCGACATTGATGCTTTCATTGAGAGTTCCACTGTGCCGTCATCATAAGGAGGATGGCTCGTCTCGTTGTCAAGGACAACATCACTTCTGGGGGAGCCCTGGCTGTAGGCCAAACTCTCTGACTAGGCGGCTTTGTCATGACCGCCCGCTCGGCCGTCGCGCCGACGATGACTTCTCGGGTCATCGAAAATAGCCTCCACATCGGTTCAAAATTCGCCGAGCAGATGGATCCAATGGAGCTCTCCTCTTTGAACGAGCTCTTATATCGCATCGCCGCTCTGGGAGTCGCCACGGACTACGATCGGATCGAGCTTAAACCCGACCAAAGGGAGATTAACTCTCCGCCAGTCACCTATCAAATAGCGGTGGTGGAGGAGCAATGCGGCGGTTCTCCCTCTATCCTGAGGACGAACTATGTCCGGATTCCCGAGCTCTCCGAGCCGGATACCCGCTCACGGGAGGACATCGCCCTAACCCTGAACCTAGAATCAGGTCGCATACCGAACCTGCAGAGCAACATCCCGGAGCCCGAACTTCCAAGATCGGAAACTCCCCTACCCCGGGATCTCAGATTGGGTCAAGGTCTGGACTTAAATCCACCCACCCACCAGATACAAACGATCTTTCCCACATTAGGCAAGCGCCCCAAGAGACAGTACATCACTATTGGGCCAGATTCCTCCTTGTAATGAACAAGGTCAAGGACTGTCGCGAGGAAGATGCAATTTCGTTCTTTTGCAACAATTGCACGGACAAGGGAATCCTTAACGCCATAAGTCGCCGTGACATAGCATACTTCGCTGACTTGGCGGCCATAATACGGAAATACTGTGCGATGGAAAGTGCCTGGAAAACCCAAACACAATTTTGGGACAATCCGGCTTTGACAAAATCCCCAGTCCGAACTAAAAGGGTGCACTCTCATAAGTCGCTCGACTCAATTACAAAGAAGCAAAAGTCCACTACAGGGCGTGGAACCGTATTGGAGGGATGGCTTAACGGGCCCTGCAAAATTCATAGTATGGCGGACACCATACCAACACATAGCCTTAGAGCATGTTGGGTACTCCGGCAGGTGGCCAAGAGAGGTGAGGATCTCCTCATACAAAACATCCCAGAACTCCCTCCCGCGGATAACAATACAGTATTAACAGTCTTTGAGACCTTCGCCTCAAATAATAGGCGTAAGCGAGCACTCCGCAGCCTTGTCGAAGTCTGCCACGTAGCAGCAATAAATCCATGGAGCGACATGGCCATTACTTTCAATGCCAGTGACGAACCTAAATCCCAAACAGCCCGAGCACCAGCCGCTTTGGTCCTCAGTCCAATTGTGGACAACTTTCGGCTCACTAAAGTGCTCACGAACGGCGGCAGCGGATTAAACCTCATTTATGAGGAGACTCTTCAAAAAATGGAAATAGACAGCAACCATATTGAGCAAAGCACCACGACCTTCCGAGGAATCATCCCTAGTCGGGAGGCACGTTGCGCTGGGAAAATCACACTAGATGTGGTATTCGGCACTCCGAAGAATTACAGGTCCGAAGAAATCACATTCCAAGTGGCCTCGTTCAGTAGAGGATACCACGCCCTTCTAGGGCGGGAGGCATTCACAATTTTTCAAGCCATACCCCATTACGGGTACATAAAGCTCAAAATGCCCGGACCCAATGGAATCATCACTCTAGCTAGTGATCCGGACATAGCATTCCGCGCCGAGAACAAAACAGCCGCACTGGCCCTCGAGGTACTAGCCGAAGCCCTTGTGGCGGAGGAGTTAACCGAGTTGCGCTCCACAGTGGACAGGGACGACGTGATACTAGGCAAAAGATCCAAGTCCATCTCCTTTAAACCAGCGGATGAAATAGTCAAATTCCAAGTCCATCCAACGGACCCCACAAAAACAACGTCCATTGGGGCACAGTTAAACCCCGCCGTAGACGCCGCACTATGGGAGTTCCTGCGCGAGAATTGGGACATATTCGCCTGGCATCCTCCAGACATGCCAGGAATCCCACACAGGTTGGCCGAGCATAGCCTTAACATTCTAAAAGGATTCAGGCCAGTCAAGCAGACTCTTCGCCGTTTCCCAGAACCTAAGCGACAAGCCATGGGAGAGGAGCTAGCCAAATTACTAGAAGCCGGATTCATTAGAGAAATAAAGCATCCGGACTGGCTAGCAAACCTGGTGATGGTGCCAAAGAAGGACAAATCCTGGCGCCTATGCGTCGACTTCAAGGACCTTAATAAGGCTTGCCCAAAGGATCCCTTCCCTCTCCCTCGCATCGATCAAATTATCGACGCTACCGCAGGACACGACTCATTGTGCTTCCTTGACGCATACTCCGGTTACCATCAAATTAAGATGGCGGAGTCTGACCAAGCTGCAACGGCATTTATCACCCCATACGGCCCCTTCTGTTTCAACACAATGCCCTTCGGGCTCAAAAACGCCGGCGCAACGTATCAACGCATGATTCAGACATGTCTGGAAAAGCAGATCGACAAAACAGTGGAGGCATACGTCGACGATGTGGTCGCTAAAACCAGACACGTCGACTCCTTAATAGACGACTTGAGGATCACGTTTGACAATCTCCAAACATACGACATTAAGCTCAATCCGGAAAAATACGTTTTCAGCGTACCCGCCGGAAAGCTCCTGGGCTTTATCGTCTCCAGCAGAGGAATTGAAGCAAATCGGGCCAAAATTCGGGCTCTGTTGCAGTTGGCTATCCCAACTGACCTCAAGCAAATCCAAAAGTTAACTGGATGTGTGGCGGCTTTAAGCCTCTTTATCTCCCGACTAGGGGAAAAGGCACTCCCCCTTTATCGCCTTCTTCGACGCACCGAACACTTCGAGTGGACGGACGCAGCCACGGCCGGACTGGAAGAAATAAAAGCCATCCTGGCCACCAACCCAATCTTGGCCGCGCCAAATGTTGGTGAACCAATGATATTATATATAGCGGCAACTCACCAAGTTGTAAGCGCAGTGCTCGTCGTCGAACGAGAGATGGACGGACATAAATTCCCAATTCAAAAGCCGGTATATTATGTATCCACCGTCCTCACTCCATGCAAATCATGGTACCCACATTATCAAAAGATAGCATACGCGGTATTCATGGCATCCCGGAAATTACGACACTACTTTCAAGAGTGTTCAATTACGGTGGCCTCCGAAGTACCACTCAACGACATAATAAACAACCGCGATGCCACGGGCCGGATTGCCAAATGGGCTATCGAGCTCCTCCCGTTCGACATAACATATAAACCACGGCGAGCCATTAAGTCGCAAGTACTGGCCGATTTCGTAGCCGAATGGACAGAAGCCGAACTCCCTAAATAGTACGGCGCATACTCCAATTGGATCATTCACTTCGACGGCTCCAAAATGCTGGCTGGTCTGGGGGCTGGCGTCATCCTGACGTCCCCCACCGGAGACACAGTGCAATACGTACTCCAAATACTATATACAGACTCCAACAACGCAGCCGAATACGAGGCCCTGTTACACGGTCTCCGGATGGCAGTTTCCATGGGCATTCAACGCCTGGAGGTGCGTGGGGACTCGAACCTCGCAATATCCCAAATAAATGGAGACTTCGATGCCAAGGATCCGAAAATGGCAGCATATCGCAACGCCGTCCTCAAAATGTCAGCTCGGTTCGAGGGGCTTGAATTCCATCATGTGGTTTGGGAAAACAACCAGGCGGCAGACATCCTCGCCCGTATCGGTGCTAAACGCGACCCTGTCCCACCTAACATCTTCCTGGAAAAACTGTTTAAACCATCCATGGTATGGGAAGGGGACACCGGCAACAATAGTCCGGACCTGGCCACAACCCCAGATACCGAACACTCTAACACAATCGGAGGCTCTGCCATCGAAATAACACCTTCAGCCCACGTAATAATGGCCATCATCGCCCCGTGGACAGAACCATTCCTGGCCTACCTAACTAGGCAGGAACTACCCGAGGACCAAAATGAGGCACGCTGCATAGTGCGGCGATCTAAAGCCTACAAGGTCCACGAGGGAGAGCTTTATAAGAAAAGCACTATCGGAGTCCTTCAAAGGTGCATCTCCGAAGAGGAAGGGCGGAAGCTTTTGGCAGAAATCCATGCCGGACTCGGCGGCCATCACGCCGCAGCCCGGGCCCTTGTAAGCAAGGCCTTCCGTATAGGTTTCTATTGGCCGACGGCCCGAGCAGATGCGCAACATCTGGTCCAGCATTGCGTCGGTTGCTAGCTCTTTGCAAACCAAATCCATATGCCGCCTACCGCTCTCCAAACAATCCCCATTACTTGGCCCTTCGCGGTCTGGGGGCTTGATATGGTCGGACCCCTTAAAGGGAGAACCCATAAGAAAAAAAATACTTACTGGTCATGGTGGATAAATTCACCAAATGGATAGAAGCCAAACCTGTCAAGACGGCTAAATCCGGACCAGTGATAGACTTCATGTCCGGGGTCGTACACCGTTATGGCATCCCCCACGGCATCATCACTGAGAACGGCACGAACTTTACAGCCAACAAAGTAAAACTTTGGTGCAGCAACATGGGCATCAAACTCGATTATGCTTCGGTCTATCACCCGCAAACTAACGGTCAAGTAGAGCGAGCGAATGGTCTTATCGTGAGCGGCATTAAACCCAGGTTAGTGCGGTCCTTAAAGGAGTCAAACACGCACAGGGTAGAGGAGCTCGACTCCGTACTATGGGGGCTGTGGACCACGCCGAATCGCACTACCGGATACACACCATTCTTTATGGTGTACGGCGCTGAGGCGGTTCTGCCTTGCGACATAATTCATGACTCACCTCGAGTGCGCATGTACGAAGAAAAAGAGGCTGAGCTCGATCGGCAGGACAATTTGGACGCCCTAGAGGAAGAGCGCGATGTGGCAAAGGCCCGTTCCACATTCTATCAGCAACAGGCTCGAAGGTATCAAAGCAGAGAAGTACGGGCCAAAACCTATAACGTTGGCGAACTAGTTCTACCCCTGTCAGAGAAGAAAAAGAACAAGCTCAAGCCCAAATGGGAGGGTCCCTTCATTCACTACAACATGAACCCCCCTATAGCAACGCATTTTTCCATATCTAGAAGTTCATATATCCGTTGTTAGTGTCTTTACCAACGGTTTAGGATGCGTTTCCTTATCCGGTGTTGCTAGCGCATAATGCAACGCTTATATTATCGTTGGTAAAAGGGACCGTTGCAAAAATACAACACATAAAACAGACTCGTGCAACACTTCTATGCGTTGGTGATTATTGTATAGGGAACAAAATCCCACGGCTTGGCAACGGAGGATTTGCAACGCTTCAAGTGTTGGTTCATTTATAATGTCAATAATATTATTTTTTATACATATTGCCAGGAATTAAATTGGTGCTTCACATAATGGTGATAACTATGAATCTCCAGTAAAGAAAAACAAGAGAATTACTCGCGAGAGGAAGAATCATATATTAGATAAAATTGTTGGATTATAATAGGGGATATTACACAAGGAAAATCATCCAAATGGATATACAATCTAAATGTTTTCTTGACTTAAATTGAAAGCATCCATCAACATCCCTAGAACTTAACTAAAACAGAATCGACGAACATCATCCAACAGGAACATGATCCCTACAGCTTAACTAAAACTGAAACCATCCATCTTCATCATCATGAACAAGAACATCATCATCATTGTAGTATACTTGCCACACACACCCATAGAATCGTCCATTTATCTTTTGGATCTACAAAAAAAATGAACTGTTAACACACAATGCATTGACATGATGCAAGTACTGATATAGGTAGGATATTAGTCACTTACAAAGGTTGACATGCACAACCAAATCTGCATTACCAAGAGTTGCAGTTTTTGCGACTCTGTACCTAATCTTCAGTTTTCACAAGTGCCATCTCGACATGCACTACCTAGAATTCATTAGTAATTTCAGCACCATCAAGTTCAAATTTAGGATCACAACTTACAACTGTAGCAAGAGCTACATTTTTGTTATGATTTTTTAGGCTCGTTAAAAATACTTTTTTTCCTGCCTGTTAGAGAAAATAAAAGTTACCATGGGCAGAATCATGTCAAGCAAAATAATTAATAGAAACATGACATATAACACAAAATGTTGAGAGGCAAAGACATGTCGTGTTTGCATCTTTTCCTCTACTTTATGGTTATGAATACATTCTTCTACATGTTAATCTCATGATGTGCAACATCTATGAAATTCTATGAAGCCTTTCACTACAAACAAAGTAGTTTTGGTGATGAACGCTTAAAATAATTAAACTTCATATGATACCTTTAATGTAGAACACAAAGATAGACATTTTTATTCGAGTAGCAGTATGGTATGATAAACTGCAAAATTCTGAGGCACCTACTGGAAGATAGAGAAGCAGTGTGTTTGACCATTAATCAAGTAACAAAATATTACTATATCAATACTTGGGACATATTAAGCCAAAAGATAAATTAAATTTACCAAATTAGTACAAATAAAACATATTAGACAATAAAAAGAAGCTTTGAAGCATAAGATCCATCATAAATGAGGTACTCCCAGTACCGACCCAATGATTTTGCATGCACTGCAGCGAGGACAGCAGGGCGGATCAAGCATTAGTTCATATTTACCACCAACTCCTAATAAAATAGCTAGTATATATCCAGATCAAACTCTAACTAGTACATCTGAGCAGATAAATCAAAGGCAGTGACACTATTAAGAAAAGGAGAAGACACAGCAGAGAAAACAAGACTGTAGTATGTTCGAACAAATAATTAGGATGTCTTGTTTGTAGACTACAAATACAAATCAGATAGAGATATGGTGATATATTTAATTGGAAGTTGCAGGCATCCAAAAAATAATATTGAATATGGTCTAATAATTGAAGGACACTACAGATGAACGGTGCCTATTAAAGTGATATTGAAACAATTGACATTATTTTTCTTTTTCTTTTTGCGACCCATCAGTACATGACCTCATGATGAATCAGAAACATGTTAGTATTTATAAAGTGGCCATAGGCTACAAATTTACTTCTCTTTTCCCCATGGTGTGTATTCTTCGTTGTAAATAAAAAACACATCAAGAGAATAAAGGAGTGACACTACGGATGTAGGCAAGCATAGTATAAAGAGGAAGCACGAACCACAAAAGAAGTGTCTAGAATTTGGTAAACTAGCAGACAGAACCGTATATGTATACATTGTTAATAATAGAAGAAGGGGACATCAATCAAATTCCAAAAGCCAAGTGAATAAATGGAAAACACTATGGTTTTGTATTCCTGGAACACAATCTAGTTCAGTTATCTTTAAAAAATACAGAAGTCGGATAGGTTGTAATAGGTGTGGAATTTTATCTAACATGTCACTTGAGTAAATAAGTACTAATTGTCTCAGCGTAGTTTTATAAGATTTGTTTCCCTTCTACTGTATTTAGGGGTTACGCAGTAAACAAATTTCTGTTCATAAATCATAAGTAAATCACAAGATCCGCTTGCATAAAAAAATTGATATGACATTCAGCTCACATAAACATCTTTTTAAATGGCAAGCATAGCTCATGGTAGATGTACTCAATAACATTTTTCAGAGTTTTGTGACAAGCAACAGTGATTGATCACCAGATTACCTTCCTTTCGATCTTGAACTCTAACTGTAGCGGGGAGAAAGCCTTATGCAGCTGAGTGCTAATTTCACCAGATGTTGATGGATGATAATGCGGAGAACTGTGGATCAGAAGCCCTCAGATCCAACAAGTACTCAGCTTTGCCATGCTCTACACCAATATCCTGAAGGAAATATGCCCTAGAGGCAACAATAAAGTTATTATTTATTTCCTTATATCATGATAAATGTTTATTATTCATGCTAGAATTGTTCTAACCGGAAACATAATACATGTGTGAATACATAGACAAACAGAGTGTCACTAGTATGCCTCTACTAGACTAGCTCGTTAATCAAAGATGGTTATGTTTCCTAACCATGGACAAAGAGTTGTTATTTGATTAACGGGATCACGTCATTAGTTGAATGATCTGATTGACATGACCCATTCCATTAGCTTAGCACCCGATCGTTTACTATGTTGCTATTGCTTTCTTCATGACTTATACATGTTCCTATGACTATGAGATTATGAAACTCCCGTTTACCGGAGGAACACTTTGTGTGCAACCAAACGTCACAACGTAACTGGGTGATTATAAAGGTGCTCTACAGGTGTCTCCAAAGGTACATGTTAGGTTGGCGTATTTCGAGATTAGGATTTGTCACTCCGATTGTCGGAGAGGTATCTCTGGGCCCTCTCGGTAATGCACATCACATAAAGCCTTGCAAGCATTGCGACTAATGAGTTAGTTGCGGGATGATGGATTACGGAACGAGTAAAGAGACTTGCCGGTAATGAGGTTGAACTAGGTATTGGATACCGACGATCGAATCTCGGGCAAGTAACATACCGATGACAAAGGGAACAACGTATGTTGTTATGCGGTCTGACCGATAAAAGATCTTCGTAGAATATGTAGGAGCCAATATGAGCATCCAGGTTCCGCTATTGGTTATTGACCGGAGACGTGTCTCAGTCATGTCTACATTGTTCTCGAACCCGTAGGGTCCGCATGCTTAAGGTTTCGATGACAGTTATATTATGAGTTTATGCATTTTGATGTACCGAAGTTTGTTCGGAGTCCCGGATGTGATCACGGACATGACGAGGAGTCTCGAAATGGTTGAGACATAAAGATTGATATATTGGAAGCCTATATTTGGATATCGAAAGTGTTCCGGGTGAAATCGGGATTTTACCGGATTACCGGGAGGTTACCGGAACCCCCCGGGAGGTATATGGGCCTTAATGGGCCTTAGTGGAAGAGAGGAGAGGTGGCCAGGGCTGGGCCACGCGCCCCTCCCCCCTTAGTCCGAATAGGACAAGGAGAGAGGGGGCCGGCGCCCCCCTTCCTTCTCTCTCTCCTCTTTCCCACTTAACGAATCCTATTCCAACTAGGAAAGGGGGGGGGAATCCTACTCCCGGAGGGAGTAGGACTCCTCCTGGCGCACCCTATGATGGCCGGCCGGCCCCCCCTTTTGATCCTTTATATACGGAGGCAGAGGGCACCCCTTGAGACACAAGTTGATCCACGTGATCATATTCTTAGCCGTGTGCGGTGCCCCCTTCCACCATAGTCCTCGATAATATTATAGCGGTGCTTAGGCGAAGCCCTGCGACGGTAGTACATCAAGATCGTCACCACGCCGTCGTGCTGACGGAACTCTTCCCCGACACTTTGCTGGATCGGAGTCCGGGGATCGTCATCGAGCTGAACGTGTGCTAGAACTCGGAGGTGCCGTAGTTTCGGTGCTTGATCGGTCGGGCCGTGGAGACGTACGACTACATCAACCTAATGCTTCCGTTGTCGATCTACAAGGGTACGTAGATCACACTCTCCCCTCTCGTTGCTATGCATCACCATGATCTTGCGTGTGCGTAGGAAATTTTTTTGAAATTACTACGAAACCGAATAGTGGTATCAGGGCCTAGGTTTTATATGTTGATGTTATATGCATGAGTAGAACACAAGTGAGTTGTGGGCGATATAAGTCATACTGCTTACCAGCATGTCATAGTTTGGTTCGGTGGTATTGTTGGACGAAGCGGCCCGGACCGACATTACGCGTACGCTTACGCGAGACCGGTTCTCCCGACGTGCTTTGCACATAGGTGGCTTGCGGGTGACAGTTTCTCCAACTTTAGTTGAACCGAGTGTGGCTACGCCCGGTCCTTGGGAAGGTTAAAACAACACCAACTTGACAAACTATCGTTGTGGTTTTGATACGTAGGTAAGATTGGTTCTTGCTTAAGCCCGTAGCAGCCACGTAAAACTTGCAACAACAAAGTAGAGGACGTCTAACTTGTTTTTGCAGGGCATGTTGTGATGTGATATGGTCAGGACATGATGCTAAATTTTATTGTATGAGATGATCATGTTTTTTAACCGAGTTATCGGCAACTGGCAGGAGCCATATGGTTGTCGCTTTATTGTATGCAATGCAATCGCGCTGTAATGCTTTACTTTATCACTAAGCGGTAGCGATAGTCATGTAAGCATAAGATTGGCGAGACGACAACGATGCTACGATGGAGATCAAGGTGTCGCGCCGGTGACGATGGTGATCATGACGGTGCTTCGGAGATGGAGATCACAAGCACAAGATGATGATGGCCATATCATATCACTAATATTGATTGCATGTGATGTTTATCTTTTATGCATCTTATCTTGCTTTGATTGACGGTAGCATTATAAGATGATCTCTCACTAATTATCAAGAAGTGTTCTCCCTGAGTATGCACCGTTGCGAAAGTTCTTCGTGCTGAGACACCACGTGATGATCGGGTGTGATAGGCTCTACGTTCAAATACAATGGGTGCAAAACAGTTGCACACGCGGAATACTCAGGTTATACTTGACGAGCCAAGCATATACAGATATGGCCCCGGAACACGGAGGCCGAAAGGTCGAGCGTGAATCATATAGTAGATATGATCAACATAGTGATGTTCACCAATGAAACTACTCCATCTCACGTGATGATCGGACATGGTTTAGTTGATTTGGATCACGTAATCACTTAGAGGATTAGAGGGATGTCTAAGTGGGAGTTCTTTAATTAATATGATTAATTGAACCTAAATTTATCATGAACTTAGTACCTGATAGTATCTTGCTTGTTTATGTATGATTGTAGATAAATGGCCCGTGCTGTTGTTCCGTTGAATTTTAATGCGTTCCTTGAGAAAGCAAAGTTGAAAGATGATGGTAGCAATTACACGGACTGGGTCCGTAACTTGAGGATTATCCTCATTGTTGCACAGAAGAATTACGTCCTGGAAGCACCGCTGGGTGCTAGGCCTGCTGCTGGAGCAACACCAGATGTTATGAACGTTTGGCAGAGCAAAGCTGATGACTACTCGATAGTTCAATGTGCCATGCTTTACGGCTTAGAACCGGGACTTCAATGACGTTTTGAACGTCATGGGGCATATGAGATGTTCCAGGAGTTGAAGTTAATATTTCAAGCAAATGCCCGGATTGAGAGATATGAAGTCTCCAATAAGTTCTATAGCTGCAAGATGGAGGAGAATAGTTCTGTCAGTGAGCATATACTCGAGATGTCTGGGTATTGTAATCACTTGATTCAACCGGGAGTTAATCTTCCGGATGATAGCGTCATTGACAGAATTCTCCAATCACTTCCACCAAGATTCAAGAGCTTCGTGATGAACTATAATATGCAAGGGATGGATAAGACAATTCCCGAGCTCTTCGCAATGCTAAAGGCTGCGGAGGTAGAAATCAAGAAGGAGCATCAAGTGTTGATGTTCAACCAAGTAGCGCACTAGTTGCAAGAAAAACAAAAGTAACGGCAAACATATTCTCCTCAAGCCTCGGCGAGTCAGATCGTATAGAGGATATTTTGATATGTCTTGTGTGCAGAGCTGATCTCTCTCAGAAATACTCTGAGATATCAGCACTTTGGGCAACGTTGTCTCAAAATGGTTGTCAATGGAGACTTTAGAAATCTGCTCAATTCACATAAGTTGGTAACCATAAAGCCTTTGAAAACGGATATGACGCCTATATGCTCTAGGCCTTAACGTCTATCTCATATCGTGCGTGGGAAGGAGGCAGGACGGAAGAAATAAACGATATTTCCGTCCACCCTGGAGCGCTTTTCACAACTTGATGATCGGACACAGCACATAGCGATACACTGGCTATGTATGTACTCTATAACAAATCTGTTGTCTTCTCTTTGCTCTCAACTTTTGGCGGAATAAGAGTGACCGGAAGAAAGGAATCGATGGCGTGTCTTTGTCATCTTAAACGCCATAAGGCAGCCTGGTTCCGCCCAAGTACTTCATAGTGTGGAAAACTACAAATCTAGAGTGTATATTCCCAAAATGTCCGAATCATGTATATTCATTGTATGGTGAAGTTTTCGTATGCCTGTGTACGCGCTTCTTACTAATATTGACACGCCGATATGACTAACGGCAGGCCACAAATAAGTTGAGCATCTATCCAGTTACATCCACGCTGGCTATGCTATCTTTATAAGGTTTCTTCAGATCTCCACTGTATGCTAATTATTATTGGTCAGACATCCCGACCATTATAACATCCTAAAGTGGCCAGACGGATGTAAATTAATGCAGGAAAAGAATGCCATAGAGCCACTCTTTGAGAATGGTGGTTGCACGGTTATGACCATAAAAGATATACTTACATCTGAATAGTAACAACATTTCTTGATTTATTGACTCGGCCGTCGTAGTGAAAAGTCAGAATATGTTTCATTGGGTTTTACCGATGGACAAGTAATCTGATGTTTACCTCGCATATGTTTAACGGTCTACCGCTTACCTCATATCCACATACATAACTTTACGGGTTAACGTTAACACTAATGTTAGTCGCGATTAAACGTGCTAATCCACAGGACGGACTGGGAATTAATATTAACCTAAATAATTTGTATTATGTTGGTGCCAGCTGCGGAAGCCACGTTCATCGAGACTTTGAACCTCTACATCTACCTTCGGGATTAATATTAGACCTAAATAATTGTTATTTGGTGCCAGCGTTAAGCATGAACATTATATCTGGATCTTGTTTGATGCGAGACGGTTATTCATTTAAATCAGAGAATAATGGTTGTTCTATTTATATGAGTAATATCTTTTATGGTCATGCACCCTTGAAGAATGGTCTATTCTTATTGAATCTCGATAGTAGTGACACACATATTCATAATGTTGAAACCAAAAGATGCAGAGTTGATAATGATGGTGCAACTTATTTGTGGCACTGCCGTTTAGGTCATATCGGTATAAAGCGCATGAAGAAACTCCATGCTGATGGACTTTTGGAACCACTTGATTATGAATCACTTGGTACTTGCAAACCGTGCCTCATGGGCAAGATGACTAAAACGCCGTTCTCCGGAACTATCGAGAGAGCAACAGATTTGTTGGAAATCATACATACAGATGTATGTGGTCCGATGAATATTGAGGCTCGTGGCGGATATCGTTATTTTCTCACCTTCACAGATGACTTAAGCAGATATGGGTATATCTACTTAATGAAACACAAGTCTGAAACGTTTGAAAAGTTCAAAGAATTTCAGAGTGAAGTGGAAAATCATCGTAACAAGAAAATAAAATTCCTACGATCTGATCATGGAGGAGAATATTTGAGTTATGAGTTTGGTGTACATTTGAAACAATGTGGAATAGTTTCGCAACTCACGTCACCCGGAACACCACAGCGTAATGGTGTGTCCGAACGTCGTAATCGTACTTTACTAGATATGGTACGATCTATGATGTCTCTTACTGATTTACCGCTATCGTTTTGGGGATATGCTTTAGAGACGGCCGCATTCACGTTAAATAGGGCACCATCAAAATCCGTTGAGACGACGCCTTATGAACTATGGTTTGGCAAGAAACCAAAGTTGTCGTTTCTGAAAGTTTGGGGCTGCAATGCTTATGTGAAAAAGCTTCAACCTGATAAGCTTGAACCCAAATCGGAGAAATGTGACTTCATAGGATATCCAAAGGAAACTATTGGATACACCTTCTATCACAGATCCGAAGGCAAGACTTTTGTTGCTAAATTCGGAAACTTTCTGGAGATGGAGTTTCTCTTGAAAGATGTGAGTGGGAGGAAAGTAGAACTTGACGAGGTAACTGTACCTGCTCCCTTATTGGAAAGTAGTACATCACAGAAACCTGTTTCTGCGACACCTACACCAATTAGTGAGGAAGCTAATGATAATGATCATGAAACTTCAGAAGAAGATACTACTGAACCTCGTAGATCAACCAGAGTAAGATCCGCGCCAGAGTGGTACGGTAATCCTGTTCTGGAAGTCATGCTACTAGATCATGATGAACCTACGAACTATGAAGAAGCGATGGTGAGCCCAGATTCCGCAAAATGGCTTGAAGCCATGAAATCTGAGATGGGATCCATGTATGAGAACAAAGTATGGACTTTGGTTGACTTGCCCGATGATCGGCAAGCAATTGAGAATAAATGGATCTTCAAGAAGAAGACTGACACTGACGGTAATATTACTGTCTACAAAGCTCGACTTGTCGCAAAAGGTTTTCGACAAGTTCAAGGGGTTGACTACGATGAGACCTTCTCAACCGTAGCGATGCTTAAGTCTGTCCGAATCATGTTAGCAATTGCCGCATTTTATGATTATGAAATTTGGCAGATGGATGTCAAAACTGCATTCCTGAATGGATTTCTGGAAGAAGAGTTGTATATGATGCAACCGGAAGGTTTTGTCGATCCAAAGGGAGCTAACAAAGTGTGCAAGCTCCAGCGATCCATTTATGGACTGGTGCAAGCCTCTCAGAGTTGGAATAAACGCTTTGATAGTGTGATCAAAGCATTTGGTTTTATACAGACTTTTGGAGAAGCCTGTATTTACAAGAAAGTGAGTGGGAGCTCTGTAGCATTTCTGATATTATATGTGGATGACATATTACTGATTGGAAATGACATAGAATTTCTGGATAGCATAAAGGGATACTTGAATAAGAGTTTTTCAATGAAAGACCTCGGTGAAGCTGCTTACATATTAGGCATAAAGATCTATAGAGATAGATCAAGACGCTTAATTGGACTTTCACAAAGCACATACCTTGACAAGATTTTGAAGAAGTTCAAAATGGATCAAGCAAAGAAAGGGTTCTTGCCTGTGTTACAAGGTGTGAAGTTGAGTCAGACTCAATGCCCGACCACTGCAGAAGATAGAGAGAAAATGAAAGATGTTCCCTATGCTGCAGCCATAGGCTCTATCATGTATGCAATGCTGTGTACCAGACCTGATGTGTGCCTTGCTATAAGTCTAGCAGGGAGGTACCAATGTAATCCAGGAGTGGATCACTGGACAGCGGTCAAGAACATCCTGAAGTACCTGAAAAGGACTAAGGATATGTTTCTCGTATATGGAGGTGACAAAGAGCTCATCGTAAATGGTTACGTTGATGCAAGCTTTGACACTGATCCGAATGATTCTAAATCGCAAACCGGATACGTGTTTACATTAAATGGTGGAGCTGTCAGTTGGTGCAGTTCTAAACAGAGCGTCGTGGCGGGATCTACGTGTGAAGCGGAATACATAGCTGCTTCGGAAGCAGCGAATGAAGGAGTCTGGATGAAGGAGTTCATATCCGATCTAGGTGTTATACCTAGTGCATCGGGTCCAATGAAAATCTTTTGTGACAATACTGGTGCAATTGCCTTGGCGAAGGAATCCAGATTTCACAAGAGAACCAAGCACATCAAAAGACGCTTCAATTCCATCCGGGATCTAGTCCAGGTGGGAGACATAGAGATTTGCAAGATACATACGGATCTGAATGTTGCAGACCCGTTGACTAAGCCTCTTCCACGAGAAAAACATGATCAGCACCAAGGCTCCATGGGTGTTAGAATCATTACTGTGTAATCTAGATTATTGACTCTAGTGCAAGTGGGAGACTGAAGGAAATATGCCCTAGAGGCAATAATAAAGTTATTATTTATTTCCTTATATCATGATAAATGTTTATTATTCATGCTAGAATTGTATTAACTGGAAACATAATACATGTGTGAATACATAGACAAACAGAGTGTCACTAGTATGCCTCTACTAGACTAGCTCGTTAATCAAAGATGGTTATGTTTCCTAACCATGGACAAAGAGTTGTTATTTGATTAACGGGATCACATCATTAGGTGAATGATTTGATTGACATGACCCATTCCATTAGCTTAGCACCCGATCGTTTAGTATGTTGCTATTGCTTTCTTCATGACTTATACATGTTCCTATGACTGAGATTATGCAACTCCCGTTTACCGGAGGAACACTTTGTGTGCAACCAAATGTCACAACATAACTGGGTGATTATAAAGGTGCTCTACATGTGTCTCCAAAGGTACATGTTGGGTTGGCGTATTTCGAGATTACGATTTGTCACTCCGATTGTCGGAGAGGTATCTCTGGGCCCTCTCGGCAATGCACATCACATATAGCCTTGCAAGCATTGCGACTAATGAGTTAGTTGCGGGATGATGGATTACGGAACGAGTAAAGAGACTTGCCGGTAACGAGATTGAACTAGGTATTGGATACCGACGATCGAATCTCGGGCAAGTAACATACCGATGACAGAGGGAACAACGTATGTTGTTATGCGGTCTGACCAATAAAAGATCTTCGTAGAATATGTAGGAGCCAATATGAGCATCCAGGTTCCGCTATTGGTTATTGACCGGAGACGTGTCTCGGTCATGTCTACATTGTTCTCGAACCCGTAGGGTCCGCACGCTTAAGGTTTCGATGACAGTTATATTATGAGTTTATGCATTTTGATGTATCGAAGTTTGTTCGGAGTCCCGGATGTGATCAAGGACATGACGAGGAGTCTCGAAATGGTCGAGACATAAAGATTGATATATTGGAAGCCTATATTTGGATATCGAAAGTGTTCCGGGTGAAATCGGGATTTTACCGGATTACCAGGAGGTTACCGGAACCCCCCGGGAGGTATATGGGCCTTAATGGGCCTTAGTGGAAGAGAGGAGAGGTGGCCAGGGCTGGGCCATGCGCCCCTCCCCCCTTAGTCCGAATAGGACAAGGAGAGAGGGGGCCGGCGCCCCCCTTCCTTCTCTCTCTCCTCTTTCCCACTTAACGAATCCTATTCCAACTAGGAAAGGGGGGCAATCCTACTCCCGGAGGGAGTAGGACTCCTCCTGGCGCGCCCTATGATGGCCGGCCGGCCCCCCCTTTTGATCCTTTATATACGGAGGCAGAGGGCACCCCTTGAGACACAAGTTGATCCACGTGATCATATTCTTAGCCGTGTGCGGTGCCCCCTTCCGCCATAGTCCTCGATAATATTATAGCGGTGCTTAGGCGAAGCCCTGCGACGGTAGTACATCAAGATCGTCACCACGCCATCGTGCTGACGGAACTCTTCCCCGACACTTTGCTGGATCAGAGTCCGGGGATCGTCATCGAGCTGAACGTGTGCTAGAACTCGGAGGTGCCGTAGTTTCGGTGCTTGATTGGTCGGGCCGTGGAGACGTATGACTACATCAACCTAATGCTTCCATTGTCGATCTACAAGGGTACGTAGATCACACTCTCCCCTCTCGTTGCTATGCATCACCATGATCTTGCGTGTGCGTAGGAATTTTTTTGAAATTACTACGAAACCCAACATATCCTTCTCCCACAGCGTCGCGGCAGCCTAGTCGACCAAGCTGTGTAAAGCTGTCAACCTGCTCCTCAGTTTGTAGTAGCAGAGAGCATAGAGATCTAAATGGTCTTTTAAGCGAATGAAATATATAAAAAAGTTACTGAACTGTGCCTCAAATAAAAGAGGGGGAAAGTTTTGAGGTCATGTCCATTGCAACATATTCAGTGCTTGAGTGCGATTGCCTTTCTCTACACCGAGTGGAGATAATTATTACTTGGTAGAGAAATTTGATTTGTAACTTGCTCTGAAGTCTCGAAAAGAAATATGACCATATGACGGAGTGACTGATCAGGCCTACAACATAAGCAAGTGGCACCATAAGCAAAAAGTGGAACTTTGAATTGTCATCATCAACCACGGGACTAACACAAGCAGCCTTATTATACAATCAGTTAACCACATAATCAAGCAACCAACGATTGCACAATCAAATTTTACTTCCATGGGCTCGTGACAGGGTCCTATAAGCCATAACTGAAATCAATTGAATCACAACAAGAGGCTCTAGCTAGAAGCTCCCCTCCGCACAAACCATCTATAATTCAACTTGTCCGTCATTATCAGGGACTGGCAAGTCGTAACTAGCAATCCCCAACAATACTGAAGTCAAACAGAGCAAGATGGGGAGAATAAAATTGGGAGAAGAGAAGCGGTCCGGCTCACCATGGCAGCGCGATCGCGAGGGTGGTTGCAGCAGTAACTCTGCCCGTAGTTGCAGGCCCTCATGCGAAGGTAGTAGACGTAGTTGGTCGTAGGGAAGCGGTGACTAGGGGCGGCACGCCGGGAAGCAGGGTTGCAGGGGAGAGTTGACTAGGGACGGCGCACCCGGATGGAGTATCGCAGGAGGAGTGGTGAGGGGCGGCCTTCCTCGGCGGAGGATCGCAGGGGAGTGGTGAGGGGCGGCGCTCTGGATGGAGGTAGGTCGAGGGGCGGCGGCCGGCGTGGGAGCCTATAGGATCGAGTGGAGGAATAGGGAGGCTGGGAAAGGTAATGACCTAGATTAATCGTGAAAGCCAACTTGGGCCGGGCTAGGCAAGAGGCTGGGTTAGTACGTTGGGCTCTTTACTTGGAGTTATGGAGCACACATCTACAACGCATATGCTACAATGCTTATTATCCGTATCTATTATGAATTTTGCAACATACAGTCAAAACATTGTAGAATATGTGTTGCTTTATAGGGGGTTTCCTTGTAGTGATTATCGACCATGTTCTGACTGGTGGAGCGTACCGTCTGCGGGATGCATCGGATAATTGACTCGAGCCAAACCCATGGAATGCAGCTAGAGTCCGAAGATTCTACGCCTAGCGCCGGACTCTATGTTCGTCTCCTCACATCCGTCAATTTTTTGCATATCTGTCTTTTCTCTCTTTCTCCCCTTTTACTCTATTCAAGGCCCTTAAAGGCTATAATTGTGTCCCGGTTACACAATCTTGATGTGCTAACCGCGCTCATTATACCTAGGGGCTTCTTATACAGAAGCTTAATCTAACTTTTTTCCTAGGCTTTACGCCTCATACATGTGTTATTCTTCCGCATATACCTTTTTCGCCATTATATGCATCGATATGACTTAAGTTTTGGCCAAGCTGGGTTGCCTGGCTCTTGTATTTATGCCCTACGTTCCCGTTAATTCGGCTAGGGCATAAGGGGAGCACCTCTGCGATTGTTACTGTCGGGTCAGCCGGATGTGTACCTCAGACTGAGTAAAGCCGAAAGCTAGCGTTCTTAAGGGAATATTCGATCGGTGAATAAAAGATGACTTTTATCTAACTTGAAACATGCCCCCAGATGTTTATATCCTGCATCTCTTTTCGCAGTTCAGACATGCACATTAGGGCATGCGTACCCAGGGAAAGGAACCCTTAACGGAACTATTCTCCCTAGAAGATGTTTCTTACTACCCATGTAATATAACATAACTAGTTGGGTACTTGTCTGTTGTAAGTGCATCTAGTGCCACCCCTAGTTGGTTTTGGAGTATTGACGACAAACCTAGTTGAGGGACTAATGTGTTTGTGAGAATTGCAGGATAACACAGGTAGAAGTCCCTCATTGATTCGGTTTTACTACCAGAGATGACCCCTAAAAATGTATGAAGACATTGAAGTCAAAGGTGGTATATGAAGATATTCACATTGAAGACTATGACAAGAGAAGACACGATATGAAGCCTATGGAGCTCGAAGACTTAGATCTTTCGTAGTTCTTTTTCTTTTGTGTTGAGTCATAGGAACCACCGTACTGTTAAGTGGGGTCCAGGAGAACCAGTCAGAATGACTGAAGTGATGCCTAAACCAAAAACCTATGTCTTCGAGTGAAGACTATGAGAGCGAATCTTGTCCAGAGCCGGACAAGTCAGCTTTGCTTGTAGCCCAAGTAAAGTTGCCATGAGAGTTTGAAATCTGACCGTTGAGACACGTGTCAGTTCCTTAGTGACCCAGGGTCATTTCGGACAAATCAGGTCGGGTTGCCAAGTGGCTACAAATAGCCCACCCCCTACAACCATAAACAGTTGGCTGCTCAGATTGAGAGTACGGCTTTTGTCGTTTGAGAGCAACCCACCTCGAAGCCTTTGAGAGAGAATTCCCTGCGAGGATTAAGCCCTAACCACCAGAGCCAGAGAGAATTGGGCATCACTTAAGTCTTCTTGCCTGTGTGATCTGAAGACTTATTACACTTGAGGACTGTGAATCCCCAGACGGTTAGGCGTCGCGTTCCGAGCATCCAAGAGACATTGTGGATTGCCAGTGAACAAAGTCTGTGAAGGTTTGGGAGTCTACCTTGAAGACTTACCAGAGTGATTGGGCGAGGACTATGTGACCTTAGCTCAAGGAGAATACGGTGAGGACTTGGTGTCCTAAGCTGCGTGTTCAGGACTGGGTGTCCGGGACTGTGTGTCCTAAGGTTTAAATACCTAGCCGCTCCAACCAGACGTACAGTTGTCACAGCAACTGGAACTGGTCCAACACATCATTGTCTTCAACGAGTCACTGGTTTCATCTTCACTTCCTTTTACTTACTGATCACTCATTGTGAAGTCATTGCGTGTCTGTTCTATCTTTTGTCTTCACAACGTGAGTGTATGATCTTTTTGGCTTCATAGTATCTTCCTACCTGATCCTTATTACACTACAGCTATTTGTCACTGTGCTTTCACTCAGTTGATACTTGACCATGGCTTGCCTAGTGTAGTCTAACTTCCGCTGCATAGTAATAGGCATATCTCTACTGTTTGTCTTCATAACTTCCATGTTTTGAAGACTTTCATAAAAATCGCCTATTCACCCCCCTCTAGTCGATATAACGCACTCTCATCTGTTCAAGCACTTATGACCCCTACGCCTGGTCTCCATGCATACCCCAGTTTTTACATAACCAAGCGGGTATTCGGATACACTCCGGACTATCGGGTCCAGAGGTCGAAGCGAAAAGGTCCGCCATGACAAATGATTTACAATCCGGCTAGGGACATTACATATGTCACTTGAATTACACAGTCGCTAAGACTGATTCAATTCTTCTTCTATACCATCCAACAGGCTGTCTAGCCTACAATCCTGTTGGGAATACTTTACGGCTAATTCTACTTGATCATACACTAAACTGACGGGGATCTCTTTCCCATCAGGCCCCACGGGTCCGACCTCGGCCATGTGGTTTGGGTCCGCTCAGGTATATCGTGTCTTCACCATAGCCCAGGCTTCCCTTACACCTTGTCGGCAGGCTGATATCTTCCATAATCGGAAGCGCCGCCGCGCTCCCTTGAGCTTCTCTAGAAGCTCCCCCATGCCTCCTGGCGGGGACGCAGATGGCCACAAGGCTTGGGCAATACCCTGTATCACCTGTCGAACTTGCTCGTGTAGTTGTGAGAGCTCTGGTAGAAGATCACCCGAAGACCCGGGCATCTCCTCCGCGGGACAACCCATCAGCATACCTGCAGACATAGCTCTATTAGCCGGCTTCTTCGCCGAATTCCTTTAAAAGTTCGTTCAAGCACTTACTAAAAATGCCGCGCCGAAGCCATTTATTCTCCTTCACGGAGTCCGCAAGCTGGGCTCGGACATCTTTCAGTTCCACGCCCAGCCGGATATTGGCGTCTTGGAGATCATTTTTCTCCTGCCTGACTCGTGTTAGCACGTGCTCGCCAGCATTTCGCTGTCGATCATCACGTGCCGCATCCACCTCCACGGCCTCCGGATTCACTTCGGGGCCACCTGCAACATCTATTGTTAGATTTTCATATATGCCGCATACTACCTGGTACCCGTATTCTTTGCAATGGAAACAAGTGTTACCAAAGGGACCCTTCTCGGACTCCTTCAATGCGGCAACAGCGGCCCCTAGCTGGGCCTTGCACTCTTCCAGCTCTTGAGACAATTGCGAATTCTTCTCTGTAAGAACCTGCACGAATAATGATCCTTAAATCAGTTGCGTCAACGGTTTCAAGTCTCAGGGGCTACTGATACATATAATCGTCAGATTTGCTTACCCGTATATCCCTTACATACTGGTCCGTGGCTCTGGCTAGACCATTTTGAGCAGCACGGATGTACGCGTCCCCGGAATTGAAGGCATCAAATGCCTCTGGTGAGAAACAAGCGTCATGGAGTACGGCCTGACAACGCATGTGATTCATGGCGCTCTCCACATCGGAATTTGTAGCGGATAGTCTGTCTGCATCCTCTGTAGGAGGAACATCCGGCGTCTGCCCCACATTAGCTGATAACCCACAAGTATAGGGGATCACAACAGTTTTCGAGGGTAAAGTATTCAACCCAAATTTATTGATTCGACACAAGGGGAGCCAAAGAATACTCTCAAGTATTAGCAGCTGAGTTATCAATTCAACCACACCTGGAAACTTCATATCTGCAGCAAAGTATTTAGTAGCAAAGTAATATGATAGTAGTGGTAACGGTAGCAAAAGGTAACAGTAGTAAAAGTAATGTTTTTGGTATTTTGTAGTGATGATAGCAATAGCAACGGGAAAGTAAATAAGCGAAGAACAATATGTGGAAAGCTCATAGGCAATGGATCAGTGATGGAGAATTATGCCAGATGCGGTTCATCATGTAACAGTCATAACCTAGAGTGACACAGAACTAGCTCCAGTTCATTGATATAATGTACGCATGTATTCCGAATATAGTCATACGTGCTTATGGAAAAGAACTTGCATGACATCTTTTGTCCTACCCTCCCGTGGCAGCGGGGCCCTTACGGAAACTAAGGGATATTAAGGCCTCCTTTTAATAGAGTACCGGAACAAAGCATTAACACATAGTGAATACATGAACTCCTCAAACTACGGTCATCACCGGTAAGTATCCCGATTATTGTCACTTCGGGGTTAACGGATCATAACACATAATAGGTGACTATAGACTTGCAAGATAGGATCAAGAACACTCATATATTGATGAAAACATAATAGGTTCAGATCTAAAATCATGGCACTCGGGCCCTAGTGACAAGCATTAAGCATAGCAAAGTCATAGCAACATCAATCTCAGAACATAGTGGATACTAGGGATCAAACCCTAACAAAACTAGCTCGATTACATGATAGATCCCATCCAACCCATCACCGTCCAGCAAGCCTACGATGGGATTACTCACGCACGGCGGTGAGCATCATGAAATTGGTGATGGAGGATGGTTGATGATGATGATGGCGATGGATTCCCCTCTCCGGAGCCCCGAACGGACTCCAGATCAGCCCTCCCGAGAGGTTTTAGGGTTTGGCGGCGGCTCCATATCGTAAAACGCGATGAATTTTTCTCTCTAATTTTTTTCTCCCCGAAACACAATATATAGAGTTGGAGTTGGAGTCGGAGGAGCTCCAGGGGCCCCACGAGGTAGGGGTGCGCCCTAGGGGGGAGCAGGTGCGCCCCCACCCTCGTGGACATGTGGTGGGCCCCCTGGCCTTCATCTTTTGCAGGTATTTTTTATATTTTCCAAAAAGTTGATCCATGAAGTTTCAGGTCATTCCGAGAACGTTTGTTTCCACACATAAATAACACCATGGTAAATCTGCTGAAAACAGCGTCAGTCCGGGTTAGTTCCATTCAAATCATGCAAGTTAGAGTCCAACACAAGGGCAAAAGTGTTTGGAAAAGTAGATACGACGAAGACGTATCAACTCCCCCAAGCTTAAACCTTTGCTTGTCCTCAAGCAATTCAGTTGACAAACTGAAAGTGATAAAGAAAAACTTTTACAAACTCTGTTTGCTCTTGTTGTTGTAAATATGTAAAGCCAACATTCAAGTTTTCAGCAAAGATTATAACTAACCACATTCGCAATAACGCTTAGGTCTCAAGTTTACTCATATCAATAGCATAATCAACTAGAGAGCAATAATAATAAATCTCGGATGACAACACTTTCTCAAAACAATCATAATATGATATAACAAGATGGTATCTCGCTAGCCCTTTTTGAGACCGCAAAACATAAATGCAGAGCACCTTTAAAGACCAAGGACTGACTAGACATTGTAATTCATGGTAAAAGAGATCCAGTCAAGTCATACTCAATGTAAACTAACAATAATGAATGCAAATGACAGTGGTGCTCTCCAACTGGTGCTTTTTTAATAAGAGGATGATGACTCAGCATAAAAGTAAATAGATAGGCCCTTCGTAGAGGGAAGAAGGGATTTGTAGAGGTGCCAGAGCTCGGTTTTGAAATAGAGGTGAATAATATTTTGAGCGGTATACTTTTATTGTCAACATAACAACCAAGAGATGGCGATATCTTCCATGCTACAGACATTATAGGCGGTCCCAAATAGAATGGTAAAGTTTATACTCCCCCTTCCACCAACAAGCATCAATCCATGGCTTGCTCGAAACAACGAGTGCCTCCAACTAACAAGAGTCCCAGGGGGAGTTTTGTTTGCAATTATTTTGATTTAGTTTGCATAAAGTATGGGACTGGGCATCCCGGTGACCAGCCATTTATCTCGTGAGTGAGGAGTGGAGTCCACTCCTCTTGAGAATAACCCGCCTAACATGGAAGATACAGACAGCCCTAGTTGATACATGAGCTATTCGAGCATACAAAACAGGATATTTATTTGAAGGTTTAGAGTTTGGAACATACAAATTTACTTGGAATGGCAGGTAGATACCGTATATAGGTAGGTATAGTGGACTCATGTGAAATAAGTTTGGGGTTTAAGGGATTGGATGCACAAGCAGTATTCCCGCTTAGTACAGGTGAAGGCTAGCAAAAGACTGGGAAGCGACCAGCTAGAGAGCGACAACAGTCATGAACATGCATTAAAATTAATCAACGCCGAATGCAAGCATGAGTAGGATATAATCCACCATGAACATACATGAAGGCTATGTTGATTTTGTTTCAACTACATGCGTGAACATGTGCCAAGTCAAGTCACTTAAATCATTCAGAGGAGGATACCACCCTATCATACCACATCATAACCATTTCAATAGCATGTTGGCACGCAAGGTAAACAATTATAACTCATAGCTAATCAAGCATGTCACAATAAACTATGATCTCTAGTTGTCATTGCAAACATATTTATTCATAATAGGCTGAATCAGGAATGATGAACTAATCATATTTACAAAAACAAAAGAGGTCGAGTTTATACCAGCTTTTCTCATCTCAGTCAGTCCATCATATATCGTCATAATTTCCTTTCACTTGCACGACCGAACGATGTGAATAATAATAATAGTGCACGTGCATTGGACTAAGCTGGAATCTGCAAGCATTCAATAAACAGGAGAAGACAAGGCAATATGGGCTCTTTTGTTAGATCAACAATAATGTATATAAGAGCCACTTCAACAATTTAATTATGGTCTTCTCCTATCAACCCTCAAAGGAAAGAAAAGAAATAAAACTATTTACACGGGAAAGCTCCCAACAAGCAAAAGAAGAACATGAAATATTTTTGGGTTTTCTTTTTAATTACTACTACAAGCATGGAAATTAAAACTAGCTAAAAGCTACAACTATTTTTTTGGTTTTTCTTAAGGTTTATTAAACACACAATAAGAAAGCATAAAAAGGAAATAAACTAGCATGGATGATACAATGAAAAAGTATGAGCACCGACATCTAGAAATGAGTGTGTGAACATAAATGTAATGTCGGTGGGAAATACGTACTCCCCCAAGTTTAGGCTTTTGGCCTAAGTTGGTCTATGACCACGGCTGGCCTGGCGGCTATCCATAATAATAGTTGGGGTCGTACTGAGAAGAAGAAGACTCCGATTTCCACTGGCTGGCGATCATCTCTGGATCCCACTGGTAATTAGACTGTCATGAAGGATCAATTTGTGGTTCCGGCTCTGGCTCCATGGATGGTGCAGGGTTCCGGTAGGCGTGAATAGCCTTTAACGGAACAAGGTACTGGCCTGCAGATAAATCAAACAAAGAAGGAGCAGGTAGGGTAATAGTCTCAAGATGATGTTTATCAAAGAACAATTTGTATTTAAGCTCTCCTTCCCTATTCTTAACAATAAAATCATGTGCCACCATACTTTTATAATCTAAATAAACACGAGGCAGCACTTTTTCTTCCTTCTCATAATGCCTAATAGGTATGTTAAAATGTGCAGCTAGGCGTGAAGCATAGATGCCTCCAAAGATGGGCCCTTGGTACGGTTCAGACTTAACTGTTTAGCAATAATGCCGCCCATACTAACAGAGTTATCACTGTATAAACCGTGGAGCAAAATAATAATATCAGGGTTACTAAGGTTTCCACATTTTCCGCGACCAAACTAACAACGACTAGCAAATAATGCAAAATAGCGTAAAACAGGAAAATGTATGCTAGTGATTCGTGCATCGGAAACCTTCCTTGTTCCCCCTACAGTGATAGTATCAATAAACCCGTCCACATCATCGCGATGTGGTTCCTTTGTCTTGCCCTCGAAAGGGACCAAACAAACCCGACAAAAATCATAAAGTGACATCTCCTTATGCTCATCATATAAATAAAACTACACCGTAGGTGGTGAGCTCCTAGAATGGAAATGAAAGTTTTGCACAAAGATATTTGTGAGTATGAGATACTGATCGCATTGGCTATGGAGGAAAGTGGTGAGGCCTGCATTCTTAGCCAATTCATGAAAATCTTCATAAATCCCGGCTGCTCTCAAGAAATCATCAGAAGGTCATTCACATGTCCGAACCTCCGCGGTGTGAGGCAGATTATACTTAGGCTTCGGTGCCTTTTCCTTCGAGCTTCGGCTCGATGAGCCCCTCAAAAGTCTCTTCATCATTTTCTGAAAAATTCTGAAATTTTTAGTAACTTCAAAATAAAAGTAAACCAAACTCAATAATATTGATAGCAACTACTCCTACAAGTGCCTAGGGCCTATATCATGCATCAAAACTACTTGGAACCATATAAATTTGACATGCAAGCTCAAGAACATGGTCACCTAGGCAGAAAAAATTTGCAATGAATGAAGCACTAGAAAAAAAACTAATTGGACCAATGGAGGAGTCACATACCAAGGAACAATCTCCCCAAGCAGTTTTGTGAGAGGTGCTTTGAGCAAGGAGATCGAAAATGGCAGCAAAACGAGCTTGGACTCGGGTTTGATCTGGTTGTTCGTGTTTGGGGGAGGAAGAAGGAGTGTGTGGGTGAAAGGATAAGTGGAGGAGGGCCACCGTGGGCCCACGAGGCAGGGGGGCGCGCCCAAGGGGGTAGGGCGCACCCTCCACCCTCGTGGGCAGGTGGTTGACCCCCCTGTTGTGTCCTCAGTGCCAAATATTCTCAAATATTCTAGAAAAATTCATATTTAAATTTCAGGGCATTTGGAGAACTTTTATTTTCGGGGTATTTTTATATTGCATGGATAATCAGATAACAAATAGAAAAATATTTATTTTTATTTTATTTAATATAAATAAAAGAAAGTAAAAGTGCGGTACAGAAGGTTGTGCCTTCTAGTTTCATCCATCTCATGATCATCAAAAGGAATCCACTAACAAGGTTGATCAAGTCTTGTTAACGAACTCACTCCGAATAACATGGAACCGGAGAAATTTCGAATAACACTATGTTGCCTCAACGGGGATATGCACATCCCCAATAATAAAGAATATCATATTTTGTCTTGACAGTAGGAAGAGGAAATTCAAAACCTCCAAATATAATCGATGGAATTTTTCCAATAGAATTGATACTGTGGACTTGAGGTTGTTTCCTCGGAAAGCGTACCGTATGCTCATTACCATTAACATGAAAAGTGACATTGCCTTTAGTGCAATCAATAACAGCCCCTGCAGTATTCAAAAAGGGTCTTCCAAGAATAATAGACATACTATCGTCCTCGGGAATATCGAGAATAACAAAGTCCGTTAAAATAGTAACGTTTGCAACTACAACATGCACATCCTCACAAATACCGACAGGTATAGCAGTTGATTTATAAGCCATTTGCAAAGATATTTCAGTAGGTGTCAACTTATTCAAATCAAGTCTACGATATAAAGAAAGAGGCATAACACTAACACCGGCTCCAAGATCACATAAAGCAGTTTTAACATAGTTTCTTTTAATAGAGCATGGTATAGTGGGTACACCGAGATCTCCTAGTTTCTTTGGTATTCCACCCTTAAAAGTATAATTAGCAAGCATGGTGGAAATTTCAGCTTCCGGTATCTTTCTCTTATTTGTAACAATATCTTTCATATACTTAGCATAAGGATTCATTTTGAGCATATCAGTTAATCGCATACGCAAAAAGATAGGTCTAATCATTTCAGCAAAGCGCTCAAAATCCTCATCATCCTTTTTCTTGGATGGTTTGGGAGGAAAAGGCATGGGTTTCTAAACCCAAGGTTCTCTTTCTTTACCATGTTTCCTAGCAACAAAGTCTTTCTTATCATAACGTTGATTCTTTGATTGTGGGTTATCAAGATCAACAGCAGGTTCAATTTCTACAGCATTATCATTACTAGGTTGAGCATTATTATGAACATCATCATTAACATTTTCATTAGGTTCATGTTCATTACTAGATTGAGTTTCAGCATCAGAAATAGAAATATCATTTGGATTACCAGGTGGTTCAGCAATAGGTTCACTAGAAGCATGCAAAGTCCTGTCATTTTTCTTTTTCTTCCTTTTGGAAGGACTAGGTGCATCTATATTATTTCTCTGAGAATCTTGCTCAATTCTCTTAGGATGGCCTTCAGGATACAAAGGTTCCTGAGTCATTCTACCAGTTCTAGTAGCCACTCTAACAACATTATCATTATTCTTACCATTCAATTCATTGAGCAAATCATTTTGAGCTTTAAGTACTTGTTCTACTTGAGTGGTAACCATAGAAGCATGTTTACTAATAAGTTTAAGTTCACCTTTGACATTAGCCATATAATCACCCAAGTGTTCAAGCATATTTGAATTGTATTTCAATTGTCTACCAAAATAAGCATTAAAATCTTCTTGCTTAACCATAAATTTATCAAACTCATCTAAGCATGGGCTAGCAAACTTAGTAAATGGGATGTCAGCTTTATCATATCTATAGAGAGAATTTACCTTTACTACCTGTGTCAGGTTATCAAGACCACGAGTTTCTTCAATAGGTAATGGATTAAGATCATATGTTTCTTCAACAGGCGGTAAATTAAGACCATGTATTTCTTCAATAGGAGGTAAATTCTTAACATCTTCAGCTTTAATACCTTTTTCTTTCATAGATTTCTTTGCCTCTTGCATATCTTCAGGACTGAGAAATAGAATACCCCTCTTCTTCGGAGTTGGTTTAGGAATAGGCTCAGGAATTTGCTCCGGAGGTGTCCAATTATTTTCATTTGTCAACATATTATTTAATAGAATTTCAGCTTCATCCGGTGTTCTTTCCCTGAAAACAAAACCAGCACAACTATCCAGGTAATCTCTGGAAGCATCGGTTAGTCCATTATAAAATATATCAAGTATTTCATTTTTATTAAGAGGATGATCAGGCAAAGCATTAAGTAATTGGAGAAGCCTCCCCCAAGCTTGTGGGAGACTCGCTTCTTCAATTTGCACAAAATTATATATATCCCTCAAAGCAGCTTGTTTCCTATGAGCAGGGAAATATTTAGCAGAGAAGTATATCCTGGGGACTACGCACACAACCACGATCAAGAGAATTAAACCATATCTTAGCGTCACCCTTTAATGAGAACGGAAATATTTTAAGGATATAAAGTAACGAGTTCTCTCATCAGTAGTGAACAGGGTGGCTATATCATTTAATTTAGTAAGATGTGCCACAACAGTTTCAGATTCATAGCCATGAAAAGGATCAGATTCAACCAAAGTAATTATATCAGGATCAACAGAGAATTCATAATCCTTATCGGTAACACAGATAGGTGAAGTAGCAAAAGCAGGGTCAGGTTTCATTCTAGCATTTAGAGATTGATTATTCCATTTAGCTAATAACCTCTTAAGTTCATGCCTATCCTTGCAAGATAAAATGGCTAAAGAAGCTTCTTTATCAAAAACATAACCCTCAGGAACAACAGGCAAGTCTTCATCATCAATTTCATCAGTATTATCAGATTCAATATTTTCAATCTCTCTAGCCCTAGAAAGTTGTTCATCAAGAAATTCACCAAGTGGCACAGTAGTATCAAGCATAAAAGTAGTTTCATCATAAGTATCATGTATAGCAGAAGTGGCATCATCAATAACATGCGACATATCAGAACGAATAGCAGAAGCAGGTTTAGGTGTCGCAAGCTTACTCAAAACAAAAGGTGAATCAAGTGCAGAGCTAGATGGCAGTTCCTTACCTCCCCTCGTAGTTGAGGGATAAATCTTGGTTCTTGGATCTTTCAAGTTCTTCATAATGATAAGCAGATATAAATCCCAAGTGACTCAAAGAATAGAGCTATGCTCCCCGACAACGGCGCCAGAAAATAGTCTTGATAACCCACAAGTATAGGGGATCGCAACAGTTTTTGAGGGTAAAGTATTCAACCCAAATTTATTGATTCGACACAAGGGGAGCCAAAGAATACTCTCAAGTATTAGCAGCTGAGTTGTCAATTCAACCACACCTAGAAACTTAATATCTGCAGCAAAGTATTTAGTAGCAAAGTAATATGATAGTAGTGGTAACGGTAGCAAAAGGTAACAGTAGTAAAAGTAATGTTTTTGGTATTTTGTAGTGATGATAGCAATAGCAACGGGAAAGTAAATAAGCGAAGAACAATATGTGGAAAGCTCGTAGGCAATGGATCAGTGATGGAGAATTATGACGGATGCGGTTCATCATGTAACAGTCATAACCTAGAGTGACACAGAACTAGCTCCAGTTCATTGATATAATGTAGGCATGTATTCCGAATATAGTCATACGTGCTTATGGAAAAGAACTTGCATGACATCTTTTGTCCTACCCTCCCGTGGCAGCGGGGTCCTTATGAAAACTAAGGGATATTAAGGCCTCCTTTTAATAGAGTACCGGAACAAAGCATTAACACATAGTGCAATACATGAACTCCTCAAACTACGGTCATCACCGGTAAGTATCCCAATTATTGTCACTTCGGGGTTAGCGGATCATAACACATAATAGGTGACTATTTACTTGCAAGATAGGATCAAGAACACTCATATATTGATGAAAACATAATAGGTTCAGATCTGAAATTATGGCACTCGGGCCCTAGTGACAAGCATTAAGCATAGCAAAGTCATAGCAACATCAATCTCAGAACATAGTGGATACTAGGGATCAAACCCTAACAAAACAAACTCGATTACATGATAGATCCCATCCAACCCATCACCGTGTAGCAAGCCTACGATGGAATTACTCACGCACGGCGATGAGCATCATGAAATTGGTGATGGAGGATGATTGATGATGACGATGGCGACGGATTCCCCTCTCCGGAGCCCCGAACGGACTCCAGATCAGCCCTCCCGAGAGGTTTTAGGGCTTGGCGGCGGCTCTGTATCGCAAAACGCGATGAATTCTTCTCTCTGATTTTTTATCCCCGAAACACAATATATAGACTTGGAGTTGGAGTTGGAGTCTGAGGAGCTCCAGGGGGCCCACGAGGTAGGGGGGCGCGCCCTAGGGGGGCAGGTGCGCCCCCACCCTCGTGGACAGGTGGTGGGCCCCCTGGCCTTCATCTTTTGTAGGTATTTTTTATATTTTCCAAATAGTTGCTCCGTGAAGTTTCAGGTCATTCCAAGAATGTTTGTTTCTGCACATAAATAACACCATGGTAAATCTGCTGAAAACAGCGTCAGTTCGGGTTAGTTCCATTCAAATCATGCAAGTTAGAGTCCAAAATAAGGGCAAAAGTGTTTGGAAAAGTAGATAAGACAGAGATGTATCATTAGCTTCCGCCTCTATGTCCGGCCCTGGAGCCCGACTGGTCGAGGCGTGATCGGCAACCTCTCCGGATATAGTTCGGCGAGCGTTTTTTCTGCTAAGAAGCACATATGTCATTATATATTAAGAAAGACGACAACCACGGAGTGAGGTTTTGCATCATACCTCTGTGCCGGCGTCTCCGTCCTGACCGCCTTCCTTTTTGGCCTACCCGGCTTCAGTGCCTCTTGTTGGCGAGTTGCTGTGGGTTTGGCACGGTGTCTCGAATGCCTTCCCTGTAAAACACCATATGTGTATGGTGCGTAAAGTGCATAAAAGGGGATCCCTTTTGGAGTTGGGACTTTGGTTTTTCTTACGTGCGATGCAGGGAGTAGTCCAGGATAGTCGGCCGTTATGGCCACCACGGCGTCATCACAGCTCAATTGATAGAATTGCCTGTCTATCAACTCCACAAATATGTCCGGATCCTCCTCATGTCCGGGATTGAGGGCCCGGTCAGGGTCCTCCGGTTGTGGAGGTGGGCTGTTGACCTCCCTTACAACTTTTCTCAGTTCCTGCCGTGAAATGGAAAGGTGAGTACCTACGATGAAGAATGTGGGAAGGTTGGCAGTAAAGAGGTACAACTCACCCAGCTTGGAGGGTTGTACATGGAGAATCCATCCCGTGGCTTAATACGGATGAACTCCTCTTCCTCTCCCTTGAACAACTCGGACAAAATTTTTGCTAAAGCAGCAGCGGAGTCCGGTCCTTTGCGCCCGCAACGGGTGGCATCATCTTCCCCGTTAAAACACCACAGGGGGTGCCCTCGATATTGGAGTGGCTGCACCCCCCACATTATGCATATCGACATAACCTCGATTATTGTCAATCCTGATTGAGCCAGCGCTTTAATGCGGTTCATCAGGTAAAGGACTTCTCCGTTGTCTTCCTCCTGGGGGCTCCGTGGGCACCAATTTCGGCGTTTCTTCAGAGGAGCATTGTTGAACTCAGGAAGACCCCGCCGAACAGGATCTGGAAGGGGGACGTCCTCCATGTAAAACCACTCCGAAGGCCAGTCTTCGGACATCTTCTTCGGAGTACCGGACAGGTATCCAGTCTCGACGATGCGCCATATTTCAGCTCCGCCCACGTGATAAAGTGACCCCTTCTATGTGCGGGGCACCAGGCAAAATAGCCTTTTCCACAGCTCAAAATGAGCCTCGCAGCCTAGAAACAGCTCACAAAGGGCAACATAACCAACGATGTGTAATATGGAAGCAGGGGTGAAATTATGCAACTGGAGGCCATAAAACTCCAGGAGCCCGCAGAGGAAGGGATGGATTGGAAATCCGAGTCCCCTTAATAAGTAAGGGACAAGGCATACCCGCTCCCCCTTAGAGGGATTGGGGAAGCTCTCCGCTTGCTCCCCGCCATTATAAGTGGCGAGCCCGGCTCGGACGGGGATCATATATGCTGGAGGGAGAAATCCCTGGGTCTGCAACTCTACTAAACGGCTGTGCGAGACGGAACACTTCTCCCAATCACCAGGCTTAGGGCTACGGGAACGGGAGGAGGAGCTGCGGTGGCCGGCCATGATGGAATGGATTTTTTCGAGCGCGCTCCGATGGATTCTCGCCGTGGGAGGATGGTGTGGATTGGATCTAAGAATCCCCATCCCTTTAATAGACGATTTATTTACCTTGCTAGGGGGGCGAATGTAAAAACGCCATGGCTCCTCGCATTCGCTCGACGTGTGGAAGATAGCCCTTATTGGGCGTGGAAGCCAAGAAGTCTAACATTTATGGGAGCCGGACACTACTTAGCAGATATTTCAGGATTTGGAGAAGAACCTGCCTTGCAATGCCGAAGACAATACTGCGTGCCGGACCCATCGTCATTGAAGCCTGGTTCAGGGGCTACTAAGGGAGTCCTGGATTAGGGGGTCTCCGGACAGCCGGACTATATCCTTTGGCCGGACTGTTGGACTATGAAGATACAAGATTGAAGACTTCGTCTCGTGTCCGGATGGGACTCTCCTTGGCGTGGAAGGCAAGCTAGGCAATACGGATATGAAGATCTCCTCCCTGGTAACCGACTCTATGTAACCCTAGCCCCCTCCGGTGTCTATATAAACCAGCAGGTTTAGTCCGTAGGACAACATACAATCATACCAGAGGCTAGATTCTAGGGTTTAGCCTCTACGATCTCGTGGTAGATCAACTCTTGTAATACTCATATCATCAAGAACAATCAAGCAGGACATAGGGTATTACCTCCTTCAAGAGGGCCCGAACCTGGGTAAACATCATGTCCCCTGCCTCCTGTTACCATCCGCCTTAGACGCACAGTTCGGGACCCCCTACCCGAGATCCGCCGGTTTTGACACCGACAACGGCGGCGTGGACCGCGTGCCACGCTCGCTACGGCCCGACGAGGCAACGCAGCAGCGGCGCGAGGGTTGGTGCAGCTACGGGGACGGCCTGGGGAGAAGATGTATAGATCATAGGCTTCGAGAGAGAGAGAGTGTTGCTTTTCTCTCTTGCTTTATTTGGTGGTTTTCCAAACTTGTTTGCTTTTGAGTGCTTGAGATACTATGCTTGTGAGACATTGATGATCATGTGTTTGATCATAAGCTACACTTAATGTTTGCTTAATGCTATTATCCTATCTATCTTATGTGATCATTCACTATTCTTGGTGATGAGTGCATGTATTTCATTCTTATCATTTTAAGCGCTCCACCAAGATGTATGTGACATGGAAGAGTAACCCATGACTCTAACTCCTTGTGCATTTGCAGTCCAAAACAAATTTTAAATATGCACAAATTTAGGGGGAGCTCTTACTTATCACATACTTCTCAAAGCGACGATATATTTCATGCTTATTATCATTTGTCGAAGCTTTGATCTAAATGTTGTCATCAATTACCAAAAAGGGGGAGATTGAAAGTGCCAACTATCCCTAGGTGGTTTTGGTAATTTATAACAACATATAGCTCATTGAGCTAATGCTATTCCAAGATGATTATTTCAGGAAAGCTCAATGATTGGCATGGCATGGATGTGAAAGTGGAACCCTCAAAATGCTAAGGACAAAGGATTGGCTCAAGCTCAAAAGCTCAAGACTCTTCATTTTATATTTTAGTGATCCAAGATCACATTGAGTCTTTAGGAAAAGCCAATACTATCAAGGAGGGATGAGGTGTTGCTTAATGAGCCTCTTGCTTCATGTGCTTAGTGATATGCTCCAAAACCCTCAACTACTTTCCCATATCCACATATGACCTAAACCCTAAGCCAAACTCGGTCCTACCGATTCTTCCTATCCGGCTTCACCGAGTTTCACTTGTCATTAGCCACTGCCAAACCCTAGCAATTCGGTTCTACCGATAGGGATATCGGTCTCACCGAGATGGGGTTGCAAACTCTCTGTTTCCCTTTCGTAACTTTTCGGTCTCACCGAAAGAGCGAATCGGTCCCACCGAGATTGCAATGTAAACTCAGTGTTTCCCTTTTGTAACTTTTCGGTCTCACCGAGTTCCACTCGGTCTCACCGAAAGAGCAAATCGGTCCCACCGAGTTTGCCAGACCAACTCTCTGGTTAGCTAATTACCAAATTCGGTCTCACCGAGTTTGTGTAATCGGTCTCACCGAGATTACGTTATGCCCAAACCCTAACCATATCGGTCCTACCGAGTTGCATGTCAGTCCCACCAAAAATCACTAACGGTCACTAGGTTTACATTTTTGGTCCGACCGAGCTTATTGATTCGGTCCCACCGAGATTGGAAAACTGTGTAACGGTTGGATTTTGTGTGGAGGCTATATATACCCCTCCACCTCCTTCTCATTCCGTGAGAGAGCCATCAGAACACACACACCATTCCAACTCATATGTTCTTAGAAAGAACCACCTACTCATGTGTTGAGACCAAGATATTCCGTTCCTACCATATGAATCTTGATCTCTAGCCTTCCCAAGTTGCTTTCCACTCAAATCTTCTTTCCACAAAATCCAAATCCTATGAGAGAGAGTTGAGTGTTGGGGAGACTATCATTTGAAGCACAAGAGCAAGGAGTTCATTACCTACACACCATTTGTTACTTCTTGGAGAGTGGTGTCTCCTAGATTGGCTAGGTGTCACTTGGGAGCCTCCGACAAGATTGTGGAGTTGAACCAAGGAGTTTGTAAGGGCAAGGAGATCGCCTACTTCGTGAAGATCTACCGCTAGTGAGGCAAGTCCTGTGTGGGCGATGGCCATGGTGGGATAGACAAGGTTGCTTCTTCGTGGACCCTTCATGGGTGGAGCCCTGTGTGGACTCGCGCAACTGTTACCCTTGGGTGGAGCCCTGTGTGGACTCGCGCAACCGTTACCCTTCATGGGTTGAAGTCTCCATCAACGTGGATGTAGGATAGCACCACCTATCCGAACCACGGGAAAAACATCCGTGTCTCCAATTGCGTTTGAATTCTCCAAACCCTTCCCTTTACATTCTTGCAAGTTGCATGCTTTACTTTCCGCTGCCTATATACTCTTTGCATGCTTGCTTGAATTATGTGATGATTGCTTGACTTGTCCTAATTTAGCTAAAAACTGCCAAGAACTAAAATTGGGAAAAGGTTAAGTTTTTATTTGGTCAAGTAGTCTAATCACCCCCCTCTAGACATACTTTCGATCCTACAAGTGGTATCAGAGCTTTGGTCTCCATTTGCTTGATCTCCATAGCTTTTGGTGGTCATAGCCTTGGTTTCACAACCTAGGAGAGTATGGCGTCTAGCGAGGAAATTATCACCGTAGAGGTCCTTACTTTGATGGTACTAACTTTGCTAGTTGGAATCATAAAATGAAAATGCATATTCTTGGACATAACCCCACCGTTTGGGCTATTGTATGTGTTGGCTTGCAAGGTGACTTCTTTGATGGGAGAGAACCAAACCGTGAAGCTACCGCGGATGAGTTGAAGATGTTGCAATACAATGCTCAAGCTTGTGATATTCTCTTCAACGGATTGTGCCCCGAAGAATTCAACAAAATCAGCCGTCTTGAGAATGCAAAGGAAATTTGGGACACTTTGATTGATATGCACGAAGGTACCGACTCCGTCAAGGAATCCAAGTTGGATGTGCTTCAAAGCCAACTTGACAAGTTCAAGATGAAGGATGGTGAAGGTGTCGCTGAAATGTACTCTAGGCTTGCTCTCATCACAAATGAGATTGCCGGCTTAGGAAGTGAAGAGATGACCGACAGATTCATCATCAAGAAGATTCTAAGAGCCTTGGATGGAAAATATGATACCATGTGCACATTGATCCAAATGATGCCCAATTACAAAGATCTCAAGCCAACGAAGGTGATTGGAAGAATTGTTGCTCATGAGATGTCACTTAAGGATAAAGAGGAACTTCACAACAAATCAAGTGGTGCCTATAAAGCCTCATGTGAAGCCCCTACATCATCGAGTGAGAAACAAGACTTCAATGAAGAATTGAGCTTAATGGTGAAGAACTTCAACAAGTTCTACAAGAGTAGAAGCAAAGATAGAAGCTTCAAGTCAAGGTCCTACAATGACAAAAGATCTTCTAGTCGAGAGCGAAACTGCTACAATTGTGGAAGACCCGGACACTATTCCAATGAGTGTACGACTCCCTACAAGAGAAGAGAAGATTCTCCAAGAAGAAGAAGCAAAGAATCACCACCAAGAGAGAGAAGGAGTAGAGATGATCGTTATGAACGAAGATACTCACGGAGAAGCAAGGATTCAGAAAGGAAGGAAAAATCATCAAGGAGCTACACAAGAAGAAGACATCAAGCTCATGTTGGTGAATGGGTATCCGGCTCCGACTCCGACAGCCACTCCGAGAGAAGTTATCACTCCGACTCCGAAGATACTCAAGATGAAGGTGTTGCCGGTCTAGCACTTGTGTCAACCAACTCCTACGACATATTTGACTCACCAAATGAAGGAATTGGAAGATGCTTCATGGCCAAAGGTCCTAAGGTAACACACCCCGAGTATGTTGATTTCAATAGTGATGAAGATGACTTGTTAGGTGATGATTTGCTTGTTGACAACTCTAGTGATGAATACTATGATGAAACGTCAATTAAACATGCTAATCAAGATAAAACGAATGACAATGATGAGGAGAAGATTGAGGCCCTAACTAAAGAACTAAACACTCTTAAGTTAGCTCATGAAACCATCTTCGAAGATCATCGAGAACTTTTAAGAGCTCATGAGAAATTACGCTTTGAAAAGCTCAATCTTGAGCAAGAGCATGAGTTCTTAAAGGCAATCAATGATGATCTCCGCAAGAAAAGTTCTTCTTACATTGCCAAGCGTTTACTCTTATCTACTTACATGCCTCAAGTCAAGTCTAGTAACAAGAAAGATTCTTCCTCTAGCAGTAACAATGATCATGCTAAATCCAATATTGTTGCTTCTAGTAGTTCTCTTAATTCCACTAATGATTCTCTTAGCCAAGTTACACTTGAGCAAGAAAATAGTTTATTGAAGGGAATTATAGAGAAAGGAGTGTACAAAAGCCTTGCCGGGAGTAAGCAATTCGAGGAAATTGTGCGCAAGAAAGGAATGCACCGGAAGAATCAAGGTGTTGGTTTTGAACGGAAGTTTAATGCCAATGGAGTTGAGTGGGAAGAAGATCAATACCCCAAGACAAAGTTTGTTCCTCAACAAGAGAAGTATGATACTTCTTTCAAGGGGACACAAGCTCAAGATGATCTTCCACCACAAGACTACAAGCAAAAAGGCAAGGACAAGCTTCAAGAGGAAATTGATGCATTTGAAGAAGCTCCAAAGACCTTAGTCAAGTGGATTCCCAAGACTACTTCAAGTTCCACTTCATCAAGTACGACTACAACTCCAAGGATTCCCATCAAGATGATGTGGATCCAAAAGAAGAAGAACTAGAGAGTTCTTGAGGGTGACTCCGCCAACATACTTCACTCTTATCATTTTGGCAAGAACAAGTGCAATCAACTTCCACATCTTGCACTAGTTCAAGGAGTCACAAACCCTCTTGTTGGTAAGACAAGGGACAAGGTAAAGTTTTCATGGACATCATCTTGTGTGTGAATCACTCTATGTCTATGGATATCCTTGTTTGTTCCTTGTGGGACTAACCCATGTAGGTATTGAAAGTGCAATTCACTCAAATGGATAGCTCCAAGAGATCTACATCAACATTGAGCATCCACATCTTCAACATCTACATGAAGTCATCATCGACAAAACCCAAGGTTAGTTCATCCCTCTTAGGGGGGATATCACATCTAGGGGGAGCTTTACTCTAAGACTTGAGCTAAAGCAACTCTAAAGATGTGAACACAACAATGCTTTATGTAAAAGTGGTAACCCCACTTGAGCTTAAACGATGAGTATGACCTATGATCAAGTTCTCTCACTTGACTCCTAAGTCAATATACTCATATATAGATGACCTAGTCATCGCAAATTGCTTGATAGATGCTAGAATTGGTTGTGCATGCCTTGTCACGTATTTCATTTGCCATCTTATTGTGTGAGCATGCTGGTTGCATATTTTACTCATTCGAGGACATCCACTTGTTGTTTTGATTGTTCGGCTTTATTTCTTTTTGCCAAGTGGATGGACAAGAATGCCTAAGAACCTCCTCTAGATATCTATGCTTTTCTCGTCTCAAACTCTATTCATGCTGCATCACAAAATTTGATCAAGTCAGATTCGAACCACTCTGTGTGAGGAGCGCTCGGAGTCCCCGATTCGTCATAGACTTAAACTTCCAAAACCTCTTTATGATTCTCGGTCTGACCGATACTCCACTTTCGGTCCTACCGAGATCATTAAGTTGATCTAGGTTTTCGATCTCGGTGCAACCGATTTGAACATTTCGGTCACACCGAGTTTCAGTAACTGCACGCAGTTATGAATCTCGGTGCCACCGAGTTGTTCCACTCGGTCACACCGACAGGGTCGGGCTATATATAGTCACGGGCAAAATTTTGGAAATTTCTCCAAACCCCTTCGCCCGCGCGATAGCCTGCTCTGCCCTCGTGGTCTTCGGATCGTCTTCTCGCCGCCAGCCGCCTCCAGTAGCTGGTCTCCGTCGCTGTCAACGGGAATTCTGCCCCGCCGTTGCCGCCGTAGCAAGTCCCCGCCGAACTAGGGTATGGACTTGATCTTTGTGCTATTCCTCAATCTGATTCCTAGCACATTGTGATCATATTGATTCTTGCCACGATTGAAACACTCCTATCTAGTCAATACACCCGTAGATTAGCTTGATTCAAAAATTCTAGGTTTAGGTTTCCGCCGAAACCATCTCGGACCCACAGAGTTGAAAAACTCGGTCCCACCGATTTGGCTTATGCCATTGCACAAGTGAGACTCGGTCTGACCGAGAATTACTTATCAGTGTGACCGATTTTGGAACTCAGTGAAACCCTAGCAGTCTCGGTGCCACCGAACTGTGACTCGGTCCTACCGAGTTCACTAGTTTAGGTTCCAAAACTGCTTCGGTATCACCGAGTTTGAAAATCAGTAGATCCGAGATGATTTCAGTGGGAAACTAAAACTAAGTTTTTGGATCATTCTTTTTGCAAAAATCTCTGCATTTTGTGATGCTCATCCTTTCTACCTCATCTATAATCTGTTCACAGGGTCAGCAGTCAGAGCTTGCAGCATGTCAGACCAAAGTGATAGCCAGAATGTGTTAGAACAACAAGTGGTGATGAGTGAGGGCACTAGTCCCTCAAGTTCTTCAGATGAGGGCAGCAGGAGCACCCCTAGCAACTTGCCAAAGGCTGCCACGAGATAGAGGAAGAAGAGGACTTCAGATTCCGAAGATGAAGACTATGTGGCAGAGGAAGAGGCCACTTCCAAGAGAGTTGAGCCAGCTCAAGGCACAAAGCCAGGGCTGAAAATCAAAAGGCCAGCAGGCAGGCAGCCAATGTCAAAGGCCAGAATGTCAACTGAGAAGAACATAGAGCCAGTTGTAGCTGAGAGCAAGAAAAGAAAGGAAAGAGTGAAGAAGACTGTGGCTAGAGTGCTTGGCAAAGCTTCCATCATGGAAGAGGAAGAAGAAGAAGAGGTAGCTGCACCAGCACCCAAGGCACCCAAGCTAATGGGAGATGCCATAAAATCAGGGGGAGCTGCTTCCAAGGCCAAGCCAGCTCCAAAGCCAAAGCCAAAGAGGAACACAAGAAGCATCCCAGCAGCTGAGAAGAACAAGGCCCCAGTGCCCGAGACTGTTGCTGAAGAAGAGGAAGAGAATGTCCTAAGGAAGCTCAAGCCCAAGATCCCAGACCACAACGATGCTCATCCTGTGGCTGAGGACATGAAGCTCAGGAGAGATTCAGGGCTGAGGAAGTGGAGAGAAGCAGACCCATATGCTTCAAGGAGAAGGACTGCTGTGGACTACAGGTTTCACACCAAGGAGCATCAGGATTTTTATGAGACAGTGCTGCTAGATAAGAAGCCCATTGTCTGTGATATGCGATGGGTTGATTGGACATACATCAAGGACAATGAGGAGCACTATCCTGGAGTGCAAGACAGCTTCATAGCTTGTGGAGTTGCTGACTTTGTTGGGCAGAAGCTCACAAAGTGGAACGAGGAACTCATCATGCAGTTCTACTCCACAGCACATTTTTATCCAGATGGGAGGATCACATGGATGTCTGAGGGTACAAGGTACCAATCCACAGTTGCTGAGTGGGCACAGATCATTAATGCCCCAGAGGAGCAAGATGATGACTTGGATATCTATGCCAAGAAGAAAATGGACCACAACTCAATGTCAAATATGTACAAGGAGATCCCAAATGAAGCACTTGATACCTTCAAGTTTGGCTCAGTACATTACCTTCTGTCAGGGCTCCCGACGATCAATTGGATACTAAGGCACACCTTACTGCCCAAGTCTAGAGATCACAAGATGATCAGAGACCATGCTATCAACTTGCTACATGTGTTTGATGTGCCCCAGAAGTTCAAGGTGATGAGCCTCATAGTGGAAACAATCAAGAGGACTGCAGCAGACCAGAAGAGGAGCTGCGGATATGCCCCTCAGATTTAGGAGCTCATCAACTCCAAGATGGGCACGGGCATATATTTATTGGACAAGGAACATTTGCCCATCCGTCCAGATTTTGAGAACAATGAAGTTGTGATGACTGAGAACGAGCCATCGTCTGCACAAGCTTACGCAAAGAAGGAGAAGGCGAGGAAGGAGAAAGCTGCCAAGATGCCAACTCAAGAGGAGGCATCTGAGTATTTCTTGAAGACCAAACAAGAGCAGCTTGGTTACTTGATTGCATCCACGCCGAGGATTGAGAAAAGTCTGGCCACCCTCACTCAAAATCAGCAGAGCCTAGAGAGAATCATGGAACAGAAGTTCTATGACTTGGATGTCAAAGTAACGGAAGTTCAGTCTGTAGTGGAGTAGCTCCAGGAGGACATGCAGGAGAGGAGAGGCAGGACTACTACTCATGCCTTTGCCAGAGTGCTAAGAGGTCCGAGGTTGTCTGCCGTGCCAGTTGCTGACACAAGAGCCACCACCTCAGCACCGGCCACAGCCTCAGTTCCACCAGCTCCAGCATCTACTTCAGCTCCAACTCCAGCGTCTACTTCAGCATCTACCGAAGCCTTCGTCCTTGGAGTGATCCGGACTCCACCACCACCTGAAGATCAAGCCTGAGCGTCGATCTAGTGCTATACATTTTCTAGGAACTTTTTGGTAACTTGTTGCCAAAGGGGGAGAAGATGTATAGATCATAGGCTTCGAGAGAGAGAGTGTTGCTTTTCTCTCTTGCTTTATTTGGTGGTTTTTCAAACTTGTTTGCTTTTGAGTGCTTGAGATACTATGCTTGTGAGACATTGATGATCATGTGTTTGATCATAAGCTACACTTAATGTTTGCTTAATGCTATTATCCTATCTATCTTATGTGATCATTCACTATTCTTGGTGATGAGTGCATGTATTTCATTCTTATCATTTTAAGCGCTCCACCAAGATGTATGTGACATGGAAGAGTAACCCATGACTCTAACTCCTTGTGCATTTGCAGTCCAAAGCAAATTTTAAATATGCACAAATTTAGGGGGAGCTCTTACTTATCACATACTTCTCAAAGCGACGATATATTTCATGCTTATTATCATTTGTCGAAGCTTTGATCTAAATGTTGTCATCAATTACCAAAAAGGGGGAGATTGAAAGTGCCAACTATCCCTAGGTGGTTTTGGTAATTTATAACAACATATAGCTCATTGAGCTAATGCTATTCCAAGATGATTATTTCAGGAAAGCTCAATGATTGGCATGGCATGGATGTGAAAGTGGAACCCTCAAAATGCTAAGGACAAAGGATTGGCTCAAGCTCAAAAGCTCAAGACTCTTCATTTTATATTTTAGTGATCCAAGATCACATTGAGTCTTTAGGAAAAGCCAATACTATCAAGGAGGGATGAGGTGTTGCTTAATGAGCCTCTTGCTTCATGTGCTTAGTGATATGCTCCAAAACCCTCAACTACTTTCCCATATCCACATATGACCTAAACCCTAAGCCAAACTCGGTCCTACCGATTCTTCCTATCCGGCTTCACCGAGTTTCACTTGTCATTAGCCACTGCCAAACCCTAGCAATTCGGTTCTACCGATAGGGATATCGGTCTCACCGAGATGGGGTTGCAAACTCTCTGTTTCCCTTTCGTAACTTTTCGGTCTCACCGAAAGAGCGAATCGGTCCCACCGAGATTGCAATGTAAACTCAGTGTTTCCCTTTTGTAACTTTTCGGTCTCACCGAGTTCCACTCGGTCTCACCGAAAGAGCAAATCGGTCCCACCGAGTTTGCCTGACCAACTCTCTGGTTAGCTAATTACCAAATTCGGTCTCACCGAGTTTGTGTAATCGGTCTCACCGAGATTACGTTATGCTCAAACCCTAACCATATCGGTCCTACCGAGTTGCATGTCAGTCCCACCAAAAATCACTAACGGTCACTAGGTTTACATTTTTGGTCCGACCGAGCTTATTGATTCGGTCCCACCGAGATTGGAAAACTGTGTAACGGTTGGATTTTGTGTGGAGGCTATATATACCCCTCCACCTCCTTCTCATTCCGTGAGAGAGCCATCAGAACACACACACCATTCCAACTCATATGTTCTGAGAAAGAACCACCTACTCATGTGTTGAGACCAAGATATTCCGTTCCTACCATATGAATCTTGATCTCTAGCCTTCCCAAGTTGCTTTCCACTCAAATCTTCTTTCCACCAAATCCAAATCCTATGAGAGAGAGTTGAGTGTTGGGGAGACTATCATTTGAAGCACAAGAGCAAGGAGTTCATTACCTACACACCATTTGTTACTTCTTGGAGAGTGGTGTCTCCTAGATTGGCTAGGTGTCACTTGGGAGCCTCCGACAAGATTGTGGAGTTGAACCAAGGAGTTTGTAAGGGCAAGGAGATCGCCTACTTCGTGAAGATCTACCGCTAGTGAGGCAAGTCCTGTGTGGGCGATGGCCATGGTGGGATAGACAAGGTTGCTTCTTCGTGGACCCTTTGTGGGTGGTTGCTTCTTCGTGGACCCTTCGTGGGTGGAGCCCTGTGTGGACTCGCGCAATCGTTACCCTTGGGTGGAGCCCTGTGTGGACTCACGCAACCGTTACCCTTCGTGGGTTGAAGTCTCCATCAACGTGGATGTAGGATAGCACCACCTATCCGAACCACGGGAAAAACATCCGTGTCTCCAATTGCGTTTGAATTCTCCAAACCCTTCCCTTTACATTCTTGCAAGTTGCATGCTTTACTTTCCGCTGCCTATATACTCTTTGCATGCTTGCTTGAATTATGTGATGATTGCTTGACTTGTCCTAATTTAGCTAAAAACTGCCAAGAACTAAAATTGGGAAAAGGTTAAGTTTTTATTTGGTCAAGTAGTCTAATCACCCCCCCTCTAGACATACTTTCGATCCTACAGGTGGACCGCGGGCGGCGGCACTACGGCCCGAAGGGGCGATGCAACGGTGACGCGGGTCGGTGCAGCCGGGAGAAGAACCACGGGGCGGCGGTGCTGCGACCTGATGGGGCGACGTAGCGGCAGCCCGTTGCTCGATCGGTAGAGGGGCACGCTAAACTTGGGACAGTGTTCACGGGGCATGCGGAGGCGCGCACAACTGACGGACCAGGTTGGTCGCACGGCGTGGATGAGGCGGATCGCGGCGGTGGGCAGGTGATCAATCCGATCGCGCGCGAGGTCGGAGACGCCGCTCAATGGAGACGGGGTGGCGGTGGAGTCCGAGATGAAGCTAGCGATGATGGACGGCATGGGACGACGTGCAAACGAGCGCGTCAGCACCGGCACCCTAGCCACCAAAGCAGCGCCGACACCAAGGCAGCGATGCCCGAGCGACCAATGAAGCAGCGGCGCCTGAGCTCAAGGCAGCCGACGAGCCTGACGCAACCGGCCCGACGCAGCCGGGGACAAGCCGGGGACGCAGCCGGGGACGCAGCCGGGGCCGGCGTGGATCGATTGGCAGGCCGACGCGCGAACGAGGGTAATGATTGGCTGCCACATGGCGCGAGGTCGTCGGATGTAGGCGATGCAGGTGTCCCGGTCGGATCAGGGCGGTGACGGCCGGCGCAGGGCGACAGACGGCCCGGTGCATGGACGACGACCTTGAGGGACCGCTTGTCACGCGAGGCCGCCGGGTCGGTGAAGTAGCCGGCCGGTCGTGCCGGTGTTAGAGTAGAGGCGCGGGGTGTCGACGGCGGCGGCGGGCGACGCAAATAGATCAAGTAGAGATTAGAAAATCAAAAAGAAAATGCCGATTAAAACGACCAGCGAGAGAGCGAAAAAACCCGGAACGAGGGCTCGGGAAAAAAACTCTCTAGGGCAGCCGGCCAACACGGCTGACAGACGAACCCTAGGTATGGGTGGCACGGCCCCGGTGGCGGTCATGAAGGCTGACTGCCACGGGGGCGGCACGTAAGTGCGGAAGCGGTGGCGGCTAGAGTTTAGTATCAACTTGCGATAGATACCATGTTAGAAGGGAAAGAGAGGTTGGTGGAATAGTTGTTGTATTGCTTGAGCCTCGTGGGCATATATATATAGAAGTACAATGATCTATTTGAAGTACAAAACAAGCCATAACAAATCCTAGTCTATCTCATCTTTCCTAATAATCACGATACTCAACAGGTACGACACTAGTCATTCACGTGTAATCCCCATCTACCTCTAAACAACTAAGCATTTCATGTATTTTAGGTTATTGGCCGTTGGGCATTGCCAGTCACTTTAGTCCCACCTCGGTTACGGAAGAAGGCTAGGATCACCTTATAAAGAAGAGTGCCATATTTCTTTTAAGTTAGTCTTTTGGGATGTAGTGGGCTTTTCGTTTGTCAGTGGTGTGTTCTATGCGCACAGAAAATGACTGAAAGTGTGGAGCTGAGCCCGGGACGCTAACACTTTACCTCTAATTTGATTCGAGCAAATCAGTTGCTTATTGCTAACAAAAATGTGTGTGCGTGATTCTAGGTGCTAATCAAATAAAAGGTAAATTGCCATGATGCATAAACTCTATTTGCCATCATCCATTGAACTAAAATTGCTATGGACACATAAAAGGTAAAATTTTGGAATGTTGCAAAGAAAAGAAAATTTGTCATGATGTAAAATAAAAGGATAATTGTCCATGCCATGTACAAGTTTGGCATGATGGCAAAAAAGAGTAAATTTGACACGATGCACATGAGATGCTTGTCATTGTGGTTAGAAAGTTGCATTGGTGGGAAAATATGTTTAAGTTTCCATGATGACAAATTTAGTGTAAATTTTCCATAATGTAAAAATTACCATGATACATACAAAACTAATTCACATGATGCTCAAATAAAAGGCATCAACTAAATAGACATGGTCCAATGTACAAAGTGTCATGGTAACAATAAAATTGCCATGCATGCAAGAAATGAAAAAAAAGAAATTTCGCCATCCATAAACTAAAAATTGCCATGGTACATAAACTAAAATTTGTCATGATCCATAAAATAAAATTTCCATGGATCATAAAGCAAAATTGATATGGTACCAAAAAATGCAACTTTTCCATGCATCTATTTCTCTTTGTTACAAAAAATTGTAAAGACAGTAAACAGTAAATATTTTTTGCCATGCTCTATAAGATAATGGCAAAATGTGCATATATGAATTTGCGATGCTATTTTGAAGAAGAAGAGTTTGACATGCGATGTGACGCAAATTTGCCATGGTATATGAATTTTTGAATAACATATTTCATGACAACTAATTTTGCCATGGCAAAAAATGGAGACTTACCAAATGCTATGAATCATTGATGAAAAAATCAGAAAAATAGTGTGATGTTCACATGGCAATTCAAAAAAGAAAAATAAAATATGCTATTCTACATCATATGACAAATTAGTTGGCAGCTCATATATGTGTATGATGGCAAAAGAAACCGATGCTCTTCAACGACCAGGGTTTCGACCTCCGGATCTCTCCCGAGCCGCCCAACCACATCGGTTGCCCCCGCATCCCGGACGACAACCTTTTGGGGGGCCATGATGGTGGGGGCTTGGGGGGTCACCGCAGCGACCGTGGCCCCCGCCATGGCCACAACTCCGGCTCCGAGGACGACGATGAGGAGTACGAGGACAGCACCCGACGCGATCCGCCTCCCGCCTCCACCACCAGGGGCACCCGCAGCGGCGACATCACCCTCGCGCTCAACAAGCTCATGGTGGACATCTCTGTGCATGTCTGGGACCCCCTGACAATTGCCGTCCTGGACACGACATGGATCCTCATTGGCGGCCTCCCTGACATCGCTCGCTCGGAGAGGGTCATTCGGAACATGTCCCGCATCCTCAACAAGGTGGTCATGGTGGACGAGCTCTCTCTCTGCAAGGAGGAGGAGGTGTGGGTCAAGGTCAAATCCCTTGACTCGTCCAAGCTCTGAGCCACGATTCAGGTGTTCTTCAACGACCAGGGTTTTGACCTCCGGATCTCTCCTGAGCCGCCCAACCACATCGGTCGCCCCCGCATCCCCAATGACAGCCTTTGGGGGGGGCATGATGGTGGGGGCTTGGGGGGTCATTGCATCGACCGTGGCCCCCTCCATGGCCACAACTCCGGCTCCGAGGACAACGATGAGGATTACGAGGACAACCCCCGACGCGATCCGCCTCCCGCCTCCACCGCCAGGGGTGGCACTGGGGCCGGCCTCTCCCTCTCGTCCCCTCCGCTCCCCTCTGATGGCAGCAACGTGTCGGACTTGAGTCTTCAGGTCTTCCTCGCTTCGTCCCCGTACTCCCCCGATGGTACCGTCTCCGGCATCCCCACGGCACCCCCTGCTGAGTCCGACCTGCCTCCCCTTGCTCAGACCTCGCCTGTGGATCCTGATCTCCCCGAGGCGGGGGGGGGGGGACTGGGACCCGCCCCCCGTGACCCCTCACGCCATTTCGGACCTGTCGGACCAGGGGGTGACTGATCCCCCTCCTGGTTTCGATGGGACCCCGACTCGGAACTCGCAAGTCATGGTCATCGTTAGGCCCGCGTCTCCACCAGCCCCGCCTCCGAGCTCTACGTGCCCCGCCCTAGGTGGGGAGTCGGCTGTGGTGACCACTCCTATGGCCGCCCCCACTCCCGCCTCGGACTGCGGCCTACTCCAGGCGGGGCCGATCGTCCTCGTCCCTGGTAACGTCCTCCCGTCGCAGTGCTCGGATTGAGGCATCCAGGCTGGTGGGTAGCCCAGCTCTGCCTATCCCCGAGCGGGCAGAGCTCCGGGCCGCTGCCCGGAACCTTGAGCTAGGTACTCCGTCCATCCCTGCTACTCCTGCTACTTGCTCGCTACTTGCTTGTTCTCTGCTCTTGAGTCATCTCCGCTTGGCCACCTCGCAAAGGTGGCTGTGGATTCGGCCATCGTGTTCCGGGGAGAGGTCGCCCCCCTGTCAGTTTAGATTGAGGCAATTCGCGCGTGGGAGATCCTCGACGGGAATCTTGCAGAGACCCGCGTGCGCCTGCAGACCTCCTCGGGTGCTCCTTCCGGGGTTACCCCGAGCATCCAGCCACCTGTCGTGGCCGATCCGGTGTTGATCCGGGGCCGTACCCGTTCCCGCACCGCTGCCCTCCACGCCCAAAGCATGTCACGAGTCTTGGGGTCAAGCAGCCCCCCCGATGGATTCGTGATGCGGACCCTCTTCTAGAACATCCGCGGTTTCGGCCAAGACGGCCGCCGCCGCCAACAGATAGAGTACATGCGGACCGAGCGAATTGACATAGTGGCCATCCAAGAAATGCTGCATGCGGAATTCTCCCTGTCAGAGCTCGAGCATCTAAGCTCCGATCTATTTGCTTGGCACTGGTTCCCTTCTAGTGGGAGTACTGGCCACTCGAGTGGTATCCTTCTAGGGATGAAGGATGCTACCTTTGAGGCTGAAAGCATGGACCGAGGCGAGTTCTTTGTCAGCATGGAGATCTTTGAGCGTGCCCTAAACTTCAAATGGGAGATCATTGCGGTTTATGGTCTGGTCGATCACCGCAGATTTGAGGCTTTCCTCGCTGAACTCCGGAGGAAGGTGGCGGCCGCCCAGCTACCGGTTGTGGTGGTCGGCGACTTCAACCTCATCCGGACGAGGAAGACAAGAGCAATAATTTGGTCAACTTCTCCCAGATGTAGATGTTCAATGACTGCATCGCGGACATGGGCCTTCGCGAGCTCGATAGGGTCAGGGTCAGGTTCACCTGAACCAACCGACAAGTGGAGCCGACCCGCTCTGTACTAGACAGGGTCTTCGCTTCTCCTGAGTGGGACATTCGCTGCCCCTAGCATCACTCCGAGCGATCACGCGGATTGGTTCCGATCACGTGCCTCTCCTCCTCTCGTCGAATAACGAGCGCCCCCCTGCCATCCCGCTTCCACTTTGAAACCTTCTGATTACGACAACCTGGATTTGTCTCAGCGGTGGCCGCCCGGTGGCGCGAGGCGCATGATGCCCCTCATCGAGCCCTATCGGCCGTTGACTCCTGGCATTTTTGTGCTAAGCGGTCCTAGCAATTCATGAAAGGATGGGGTGCCAACATGGGTCGGGACATTCGCGAGCGTAAGAAAGACCTCCTTGAGGCCATCCAGTCCCTCGATCTGCGGGCTAATGCCGCAGGCCTCTCAGCCAAGGAGTGGATGCTTAGGTACAACCTAGAAGACCAGCTCACGGTCATTTACACGGATGAGGAGGCCTACTGGCTCTTGCGAGGTACGCAGGATTGGGTCCTCAAGGGGGATGCCAACACCGCATACTTCCAGGACATCGCCAACGGTCGACGACACCGTAACTCCATCCCGCTTCTTTGGGACGGTGAGACCCTCCTATAGTGGCCGGAGGACATCCGGGCCCATGTAGATGGCTTTTATAGAGACCTATTCTCTGCCTCCCCTCGGGGAGGTCTTGCCCTGGCGCAAGACATTTGGCTGGTCCACAGCTGTGTCTCCCATGCTGACAACACGGCCCTTACGGCCTGTTCTCTGAGGCCGAGGTGTGGGCGGCAATTAAGGGTATGAACCCTTCTTCGGCCCCTGGTCCGGATGGCCTCCCAGTGAAGTTCTTCCAGACCTTCTGGGAGGTAATAAAACTGGAGGTGATGGCCCTGTTTGAGGAATTATTTGTAGGATCCATTGACCTCACTAGGCTGAATTTTGGGATAATCACCCTCATCCCCAAAGTAAACGGGGCTTTGGATATTTGCCAGTTTCAGCCGATTACGGTGATTAATGTCATCTTTCGCATCCTCGCGAAGGTGTACGCCATTAGGGTGGCCCCCATTGCCGACCAGATCACTCACCTTGATCAGTCGGCATTTATCCAGGGTCGGTATATCCTTGACAGAGTTCTGGTTTTTCACGAAGCACTCCATGAGGTTCACTCCAAACACCTCAAGGCAGTCTTCCTGAAACTTGAGTTCCACAAGGCCTATGACACGGTCAGTTGGCCCTTCCTTCGGGAATGCTTGCTGCGGAAGGGCTTCGACGACAGGTGGGTCTCCCGGGTGATGAAAATGGTATCCTCGAGCCGGACCGCAGTGAACATTGATGGCGAGGTTGGCCCATTCTTCCCCACATCCTATGGGGTGGGCCAGGGCGACCCCTTCTCACCGTTCCTCTTCAACATGGTTGTCGATGCTGTCGCAACCATCTTAGATAAAGCCAAGGTTGCGGGCCACATTAAGGGCATAGTCCCGAATCTAGTTGGGGGGGGACGGGATCTCCCTCCTCCAATATGCGGATGATACCATTATCATGGTGGAAGGCTCGACGAGCGACATCATGAACTTGAAGTTCCTCCTGCTGTGCTTCTAGCAGATGTCTGGCCTCAGGATCAACTTCGATAAGAGTGCGGTAATGGTCTTGGGATACTCCCAAGAAGAACGGCAGATCATCGCAGATCGGCTCAATTGCCGGCTTGGGTGTTTCCCCACGACTTATCTTGGGATCCCCATTAGTGATTCGAGGCTCACAGTGGCTAAGCTTCGCCCGACGGTTGGGAAGCTTGAACACCGCATCGAGCCCTGGCAGGGCCGATGGCTCTCGAAGGCGGCCCGGATAGTGCTTATCAACTCGTCCCTTGCTAGCCCGCTCTTATTCATCATGAGCTTCTACACCCTCCCTGAGACTCTGCATCATGAGATTGCCACAGTTCAGGGGCGCTTCTTCTGGGCCGGCGAGGGCGATAAGTAGAAATACCACATGGTTCGCTGGTCGGAGATCTGTAAACTGAGCGACCAGGGTGGTCTCGGGATCATGTCCTCCAAACGCATGAACATAGCCCTCCTGACGCGGTGGTTGTGGCGGATTGCCAACGGAGAGGATGGCTTGTGGCTTCGCCTCATTCAACAGAAATATCTCCGTGACCAGCCTCTCGCCTTCTGCCAGCGGTGCGGAGGCTCCCAGTTCTGGAAATCCATCATTCAACTCCTACCTATCCTTCCTATTGGCACCTCGATCGCGGTTGGATCGGGCACCACCACGATGTTCTGGATCGACAGATGGGTTGGGGACTTGCCCCTCGCAGCCCGTTTTCCTGACCTGTTCTCCATCACGGTTGACCCGTGGATCTCTGTCGCGATGGCCCTTATTGACTTAGGGCAACTCACGTTCCGGAGAGCGTTTGGGCCAGCTGAGAACACTGATTGGCATGAGCTGTTGGATTGCATCGCGCTACACGAGCCTGATCTTGAGTTAGGAGATGACCGTTCCAGGTGGCGTCTAGAGCCATCTGGGCAATTCTCCACTAAATCTCTATACCAAGCCATCGCACCCTCGCTGGGTCATGAGGCGCTCACCACCATCTGGGAGATCCGGCTCCCCTTGAAGATTAAGATATTCTTGTGGCAATGGATTCACGGCCGCCTCCCATCCGACGTGGAGGTCCTGAAACGCAACGGCCCAGGTGATGGGCGGTGCCCGCTCTGCGGGCCTGAAGAGGATTCGAACCATATCTTCTTCACCTGTGTGTCTGCGCAGTTCCTATGGAGCTGTTTCCGCGAAATAGTGGGTGGAAGCTGGGACCACAACAACTTCCGCGCTCTCTTCGCGGAACTCCAGGCGTTAGCCTCCTCAGTTCGCCACATTAGGTGGCTGATCATCGGGGTGCTAACCTGGACGCTGTGGACTGTTAGGAATAAGTTGTGATTCAGCGCATTCCTCTTCGTCATGCTACTAACGTTTTGTTCAAATGGTCTCGTTACTTGCAGCTTTGGCGGCCACTTAGCCGCCCCCGGGAGAGCGACGACATCACCTCCATCATCCCCAGCTTCGCTCGATGGCTCTCCGGATGGCTCCACTGCTTCCCCCACCACCACCGGAGCCAGATTAGATCTTCTCCACCACGCCACCGCCATTGTTTTTGTTGTGTATGTCGTGCGCTGGTGTTGGACTTGTTGTGCTGTGCCCACAGCTGAACCTGGGTTTCGTTCGTGTGTGTGTTCGTCGGACCTGCCTGCGGTGGCTTTGTGTGTGCGTGTGTGTTTGTTTGGTTGGTACCTTGATAACTTTGTGCTCGGTGGTTGCTTTATTTATAAAGCAGGGCGAAATTATTTTTGGTAAAGAAACCAAAAACAGCAAATCATGAGATAATTTGCCATAGAGAATTTTTAAAAAAAATTAGCCATGGACAAAAATTTATCATGCTATGAGCTAACTTGAGTATTTAGTATGGGTTGTTTTCCCAAGGCAAAAACATAATTTGCGATCGCAACAACATGCATTACAATCTATAGGTGATATATGACATTGCCAATTGAACAATCGTATTGTATAAACACAAAAACATGAAGTTTCCATGTGTGGGAAAATGGCATAGACATGTATGTGAATAGTTTGCCCATGTTTTATCGTTATCAATGGTGATTACAATACCAAAAAAATGCCATAATTCTCTGTATAATCATCTTCTCCTCTAAGCAGCAAAACATCACTCACATTTCAATCTTAACAAAGCATGATTTGTGCAGCTTTCTCTGCAAGGTTAGCACTAGCAGAATGGATCCATATCCTTGTAGGAAGCAGTAGTTGACTAGAGAGTCTAGGTCATAGCCCCCGAAGCAGCGCCACACCAACTCGATCATAGCACCGATGGCCGTTACATCACAGGCCGCGAAGTCAAACCCCACCACCATGACTGCCGCCACCCCTCTGGCCCTGCAGCGCCTCCTCCGTCGGCTCGGCAAGGGTGCCCTTGCCGCCCAATAGGACCAGCCTGTGCACGTGCATAGATTTAGACAGAGTAGGAAGAAAAAATGGGGAGAAGAAGGGGAATGGCCGTTGGGTGAGGAAAGAGGGTACCTGCAGCCATGCTTGACGAGGCCGATGGTGAACCCCCACGATGCAACCGACTTACTAGGATGCAACCATTGTTAGGTTAGTCCGCCGTGGGTGAGGCAAGGCAGTCGGATCAGTGGAGGAGGAAAAGCCATGGCGCCGCCCTTAGACGGAGACACTCATGCGGCCTCAATTGGGAAGTACAACACCCGCATTTCGTCGCTCGCTTCATTGTCCTTGGGGGCGTCCACTGTTGCCTAGACCGTCGGCGGGGGCGTGCTGCGCTGGGTCCCTGCGAAGGAGGAGGGAGGCTACCGAAGGGTAGCTTCTTACAGCTGGCGGGTGTGGGGGAGGAGACTAGACTGCTGCAACATTGGCGGTGGAGTGCAAGAGGAACAACGATGGATAACACGGGTGGGTTGGAGCGGACAAGAAAAAAAGCCACGGGGTGTTCATTCCTACGGGCACACAACGCGAATGCCGTCAAATTCATGCAAAAATGATGCGATGGTAGAAAGTGTGTTTGTTTTGAGATGCTAAAAGTCTGAGATAAAAAAAAATCTATGATTCATTGAGAGGCGACGAGCAAGAGTTCAAAATTGTTGTGACATCTAGCTCACCATCACCAATTTATTCTTGTGTTCCAAGGTCATTTTCGTTTTGCCTTCGAGAGCCAATACCATTTGTTGGCTCTGAAATTCTCTAACCATATGTTTTGAGTTTTGACCTAACGACACTCTCAATGCTTATATTTAGCACTATTTCATAGGTAAACATTTGATGTGACACTCTATTTAATTATTAGGAAAGAGAAAGCAATCATATCGTAACCTAGACATAGTAGATCTTAGCCTCAAATTTAAAACATCTCGTAGTACTAACTATTCTCACGCAAAATATATTAAATGAGAGTTATTTTAGATAGTAACACTATATTAGGATTACTATATCTAAACATCTATTTAATGTCATTAGATATAGTGCATCTAATGACCCTTTACGAACAAAAATCTGCATTTAACATTGCCTGTCCACATAACATGATGACAACGTTAGGTTGCCGTGCACTAACAGCGACTCAAGCAAAGAAAAAGGTAGTAGTACCGATAACGACGGTTTGAAAAGAAAACAGTAGCACAAGATTAATAGGAATAATTTAAAAAACGAGAAATAGCAGATGTCGCTCGGCTTGAACCGTTGTCGCAAGAAGGCAGAGGATCCATAGCGATTGGGACACGGATCTAGCAAAGTCCAAGGACCCTGAACAGAAAGAAATATCTTGGCCTAATAATACGATGTAGCGTAGCTCAAGATTCCCGCAATTATCGCCGACCTCTCCGACGTTTGTTAGCTCGTCAGAAGGGCCAACTCATCAATCAAAAAGAAAAATTCCTAAAAAAATCAATCAAAAAGAAAAACAACTCGTCAGAAGGGAAGATGATTTTTGACAGGATTATGTTTCACGGAGACCACGGTGGCACGTTAGAGCATCTATAAACATCCGCCCCCTTCAAACCCATCTATGTCCCCGGAGGACGGTCTGATCATTGCTCGGTCCTAAAAATGACATGACGGATCCTATGTGTATGTGTGTTTTCTGGCCCTCTCCCAACCACAGTCAGTATGTGAGGCGAATGAGACGGTTCAGATGTGTCCAGATGCGTGCACATGCCAGCCCACCCCGTCCTCACAAATATCCAATCCTGGACCAAACCCTAGACAAAGTACGCATTCTCTCGACCGTCCATTTGGACTCCCTGTCTTTTTCCCTTCCCGCTCCCTCCCCTTCCCTCCATCATGTCCAGCTCCAGCAGCGAATTCGGCTCCGTCGAATGGGACAGGTTCTTGAAGGACTTCGTAATGAAGCCCCGGACGACAAGGAGCTTGCTCCGCATTGCCCTATGTCGATTGCGGCTGGACGGGGACGGGTACGGGAGCTCGAGCTCCGCGTGATCCCAGGTGGTCAAACTTCATGGTCGACCGTGCCGGCTCGTCTTGCTTGGCACCGGCTTGTCATGCTCCGCGGTCGTCCCCTCCGCCTACTCGAACTCTGCAGTCGTCCCCTCTGGGATATGCTCCTCCGGCTCAGCGGTGCTTGCTAGCCTGCGTTGTCAGCGCCTCCCAAAATCAGAGGCAAGGCGGCTCGTCGCGCTTGGCTGAGGGCGATGGAGGCCGGATCTAGTCATTCCAGATGCGGGTCCTGCCGGACCACAGCCGACCGGGTGCCCTTAGACTCGGAGGACAGGCTCTCCATGAAGTGGACAGACGCCCGCTGCCAGAGAACTACAAAGGCAACACAACTGGCCATCGAGGAGTTCTAGTGGCTCACCCATCTAAAGGTCATGGACACGACGAGAGCAAAGCGCCTCACCAAGGAGCTGTCACGTGTCGTCTGACGTCTCGCCGGCATTTCCTCCTCGCCCTCGTCCGACGACGGCAACACCATAGACGATGACGACCACCCACCGGTCGTGGACGCCTATGCTGAGGACTTCTGCCGCTATTGAGACCCTAAGGGGAAGGGTCCGGCGAGGAAGCGGTGGTACCCGACATCCCCTCCATATCAAGTATGTAGTTTGCTAAGTATGTAGTTTGCTATCATCTTTTGCTTTATAAGTTATAACGAACTTGTCTATTCAACTCATTTATGTCGAACTTGCTATGCACGGTCCTATGTGAATGCTATGTATATGTTGATCTACATTTTGTTTTTCATGTTTCAGGCATTGCACGGAATTGAAGGTTGCATATGGGAGACACGGCTGTGAACGTGCATTTAAGAGGTGACTGGACGCTATCCATGAACGTGCCGGATGCGTCCGCAGATGTATAGAAGCTCATGTTAGTGACGTGTCGTTGTAGATGCGCTTAATCTACATTTTTGATACGCCCGTCCGGCCCAGGCGAATGTTCAAGATGCAACGACAGTGTACGTCAGCTCTAAGAAAAAAAAAGATCAGTGTATGTGTGAACGTGTCGCGGCAGCAGCAGCAAATCGCAAGGAGCAGAGTGTTCACATGTCGGATTGTCCATTTGAGGCTGTGCCTGGTTCCGGATGCAAGATGCACCTTTGTTACGACGTGGTGGTAGCACCGCTGGCCCACTCCAAGTCTTTGTTGTGCAATTCAATTATTGCCTTGAGAGCAAAATTCTGTACTGGGGTGCCGCAGCTGACGGCAGCAAGATCTGAATGGTCCAGCGTCCCGTGCACCGTCGTTTTCTCTCACATCCCGATCATGAGGTCTCTTCCGTCTCAATTCTTCTTCTTCACGATCGTCGAAATATCTGGGAGCACCACCGATGGAAACACGTACGCTCCTTCTAGCTCCCGCTTTCGATCCGTGAGTCGTGCGTGGCCAAGGAAAGAGAGGTTGCCGCCTAGGAGAGTGATCGGCATCGAATCCTGACGTGCGTTTCTTTTTCTTTGGTGGTGGAGAAAGCTCGCCCGCACCATCATCGTTGGTAAGGCTACGCGTTCGGGAGAGCAAGCGGGCCCATCCATTGGTATCATGTTTGCAAATAATTTGTATGAAGGCTACAATTATGGCATGTGTAGCGTCTGTTTTATTTATCTTTTTTTTCAATGTGTGTTCCGCATGCATCAGTTCTGTTGGCCATCTCCTTTTATTTATCTTATTTTATCGGCAAAAAATCTTGCATAATGGCACTACATTCCGTGTTTTTTTGAACTACACTACATTTCTATATACTGCATCCGTCCTAAAATTCTTTTCTTAAATTTTTCTAGACAGATACTAATGTATCTAACACCTAAAACGTAACTAAATACATCCATATTTGGACAAATGTAAGACAAGAATTTTGAGACGGAGGGAGTATAACTGGACTGCAGTCCTCCCTTTTGGCTGACTTCCTTTTTTCGCTGTAATCTTTTTATTTTTGATTTCATGTTTTTTAGTTCTAGCGTTTGCATGATGGGATGGAGTAGAAAATGAACCGCACCGCTCCTGTCAAGCAAGCACACTGCCCGTTAGCACGAGGCCAAGCCAGAAACGAGCCAGATCAGCTGACGATTGGGCGTGTCGCCTCGTCCCATGCGGGGGCGAGTTCGTCACATCCATGACCCCACTATCTATCTTAAAGGTGTTGGGGGTGCGGTTGTTCGGGAGGAAGAGAATAACCGCACCACGCTATCAAGCAAGTGCACTGCGGCTTTAGTGCTCGGCCTCGCCGGGGGTGGGGGAGGGGAACCGGCGAGGCCGAGCCATGAACGAGCCTGAGCAGGCAACAACGCGCCGTGCCGCGGCGTCTGATACGTCTCCGTCGTATCTACTTTTCCAAACATGTTTGCTTTTGTTTTGGACTCTAATTTGCATGATTTGAATGAAACTAATTCGGACTGGCGTTGTTTTCAGCACAACTGGCATGGTGTTGTTTTTGTGCAGAAATAAAAGTTCTCGGAATTGGACCAAACTTTTTGGAGATTTATTTTGGAAAAAATATTGGATCAAAGACCCACTAGGCACTAGGATGCGCCACCCCCCTCTCGCGCGCCCTGGTTGGTAGTGGGCCCCTCGAGGCTTGATACGTCTCCAACGTATTTATAATTTATAAAGTATTCATGCTATTATATTATCCATCTTAGATGTTTTATATGCTATTTTATATAATTTTTTGGACTAACCTATTAACCTAGAGCCCAGTGCCAGTTTCTGTTTTTCCCTTGTTTTTGAGTATTGCAGAAAAGGAATACCAAACGGAGTCCAATTGACATGCTAATTTTTGATAATTTTTTATGGACCAAAAGAAGCCCTCGGAGTAAAAGAGTTGGGCCAGAAGAGTCCCGAGCCATCCACGAGGGTGGGGGGCGCGCCCCACCCCCTGGGCATGGGCCCCAATCTCGTGGACGACTCGGAGACCCCCCTGACGTGAAACCGACGTAAAAAATTCCTATAATTACAGAAACCCCCAGAAAAGAACCTAGTTCGGAAAATCCGCCGTCGCAAGCCTCTGTAGCCACGAGAAATCAATCTAGGCCCTCTCTGGCACCCTGCCGGAGGGGGCCATCATCACCGGAGGGCATGAAGGAGGATCCCGAAGGGGCCATCATCGTCATGAAGGCCAAGGACCAGAGGGAGAACCTCTCCCCATCCAGGGGGGAGGCCATGGAGGAGGAAGCACAAGGGGGAGAACCTCTTCTCCTCTCTCTCGGTGACGCTGGAGTGCCATCGGTAGGGGAATCATCGCCGCGGTGATTGTAACACTCACGATGCGGCTATATCTCCCACGTGTCGGAGCACGACTTAGAGGCATAACCGCATAGTAGGCATGTCGCAAGAGGGGTAATCTTTACACATCCCATGTACTGAATAAGAAGGGATAAAGAGTTGGCTTACAATCGCCACTTCACACAATACATAAATATAGCATTACATCATCCAGAATACAATCAAGGTCCGACTACGGAACCAACATAAAAAGAAAAGACAACCCCAAATGCTAGATCCCCGATCGTCCCGACTGGGCTCCACTACTGATCTAAAAGGAAACAAAACAAAACAACGATCAAGCACTTCATCGAGCTCCCATCTGAGCTGGGTTGCGTCATCTGCACTCGCATCATTGGCACCTGCAACTGGTTTTGGAAGTAATCTGTGAGCCATGGGGACTCAGCAATCTCACACCCTCGCGATCAAGACTATTTATGCTTATGGGTAGGAAAAGGTAGCGAGGTGGAGCTGCAGCAAGCACTAAGCATATATGGTGGCTAACATACGCAAATGAGAGCGAGAAGAGAAGCAAAGCACGATCGATAAGCTATCATGATGAAGAAGTGATCCTGAAACTACTTACGTTCAAGCATAACACGAGACCGTGTTCTCTTCTCGGACTCCACCGAAAAGAGACCATCACGGCTACACACGTGGTTGATTCATTTTAATTAAGTTAAGTGTCATGTTCTCTACAACCGGATATTAACAAATTCCCATCTGCCCATAACCGCGGACACGGCTTTCGAAAGTTCAAAACCCTGCACGGGTGTCCCAACTTAGCCCATCACAAGCTCTCACGGTCAACGAAGGATATTCCTTCTCCCAGGAAGACCCGATCAGACTCAGAATCCCGGTTACAAGACATTTTGGCAATGGTAAAACAAGACCAGCAAGACCGCCCGATGCGCCGACATCCCGATAGGAGCTACACATATCTCGTTCTCAAGGAAACACCGGATGAGACATCCTACGAGTAAAACCAAACCTCAAGTTTCCCCGAGGTGGCCCCGCAGTCTACTCGGTTCGGACCAACACTTAGACAAGCACTGGCCCGCGGGGGGGGGCTTAAAATAAAGATGACCCTCGGGAGAGCGACTCCCAAGGAAAACGTAGGTGGTGGTGAGGCAAATGGTAAAACCAAGGTTGAGCCTTGCTGGAGGAGTTTTATTCAAAGTGAACTGTCAAGGGGTCCCCATAACACCCAACCGTGTAAGGAACGGAAAATCAAGGAACATAACACCGGTATGATGGAAACTAGGGCGGCAAGAGTGGAACAAAACACCAGGCATAAGGCCGAACCTTCCACCCTTTACCAAGTATATCGATGCATTAATAAAAATAAGAGATATTGTGATATCCCAACATATCCATGTTCCAAAATATGGAACAAACTTCATCTTTACCTGCAACTAACAACGCTATAACAGGGGCTGAGAAAAGCGGTAACTTAGCCAGACAACGGTTTGCTAGGAAAGGTGGGTTAGAGGCTTGACATGGCAAAATGGGAGGCATGATATAGCAAGTGGTAGGTATCGCGGCATAGCAAAAAGAGCGAGCAACTAGCAAGAAAAGACAGAAGTGATTTCGAGGGTATGGTCATCTTGACTGAGATCCCGCAAGGAAGAAGAACGAGTCCATGGAGAAGACAAACGGACGTAGTCGAACGAATCCTCACAAACGCGATGTTAATGAAACCAACCCGAAGAAGCAACACCGGAAAGAAGCAAACAACATAGTAAACAACCATCACATAAACATGGCATGATGCACAACCAAGTATGATGCATGTCCGGTTTAATGAAGCATGGCATGGCAAAGTGCACAAACAACACTACAAGTTAAGTGGAGCTCAATATGCAACGAGTTGCATATTGACGGAACACAACATTCAAGTTATTTAGTTCGATCTCGTTTATGTACCCAACAATATTAAATGTTGATTAACAAGACAAGGGGTGAAGCACAACAAAACTACCTATCTAGGCAAGTTTAAATGAGGCCGGAAACAACGAACAACAATTCCGGTAAATCCCCATACGCATATTTTAGGTTTGGTACTGTTTTGCCCTAAACCAAATTTTAGAGTTGTTAAACATGCAAAGTAAGTACACCATGATAAACTAGGCATTTTTCGACCCCATTTACATATAAAGATTATTTAAATCCAAGCTACGGTTAATTAGTTATGAATTAAATCATTTTAGCATGTTATTTAAGCAAATTAAAGCAAACATCATTTTAAACATGTAAAACATGATTGAAAGTTTGGAAATTATTAAACTAGACAAAATTCTAAGCAACTTTCATATATAAAGTTTTTACATGTGATGCATAGTTTGTGAGATATTAAATGTATGAACATGAGGGTCTTTTCTGTAAAACTAACATCTCTGGATAAATAGGGAAAACCCTCCAGAACTGAAAAAAATGTAATGGGCCGAATCCGTCTGGCCCAACAGAGAGGAGGGCTGGATTTGGTGCTCACATTGGGCCTTGGGCCGGACGGTGGAGGAGGGAGTCCGGCAGGGCGCTGGGCCTTGGCTGGGCCGCGGGGAAGGCGTGGCCCCCGCGGGCGGGGGCCACGGTCAACGCCTGGATACGGATTGGGGATCTCCCGAACGAAATGGAGAGCGGCGGCGGCACGAACGAGGCAGGACGAGGCGGGGTTTTGGCGTGACTCAGGCGAGGTCCAAGGCGCGGGACGGCCGGAGATAAGGTCACAGACGGATGGAGGAAGCGGATCCGGGCGGCGGCTCGCCGAATCCGTTGCAGGGACGGCCGGGACGAGCGCCAGCGACGACGAGGACTCCTGCGGCGAGCTCCTGGAGACAAAAAGGGATCAGGGAGCTCGTGAGGCCAGGGAAGAAGAGGGGAAATGAGGCAAAGCAATGACGCTGACGGCGACCTGGCGATGTACTCCGGTGAGAAGGTGCGGAGAGGCGCGGAGGCGAGGTCGGGGCTCTCAGGCGACGGGGCTGGAGCAAGGAGACGTGACGGAAGCGTGGGCGGTGCTCGGGCCCCGGATGGGCTCGGGCGGGCCCCACACGGGCCAGAGCGGGCCGCGGTGGATGAGGGCACTGGAGGGGCGACGTGGTCTCATCTGGTTGGCCACGGGCGGTGCGGGGTGGCCGCGCAGCCAATGGCTACGCGCCAAGTGGCAGGGACGAGGTGGCCGGCGGCGGATCCGAGGGGAAGGTCGGAGGAGGCTGGCGGCTGGTGGTTGGGGCAGCGCGGAAAACGATGGAGGCTAGGGTTTTGACAGAAATGGAAGGGGAGGTCGTCCATTTATAGGCAGGGGCTAGGAGAGGGGGTTTAGGGGGGTTTTAGTCCGTTTTCGGACCGTTCGATCGCCATGTGGCGGTCCAAAACGGAGAGGGGTAGCAGAGGTGGGCTAGTGGGTTGTGTAGTGGGCCATGGACTGAGAGGAGAGAAGAGAAGTGCAGTCCGGCAAGGTTTTCGGAGACCGAAAACGTCCAACGAAAAGACCGGCTATATTGCCGCTATATGTTTAACTGTTGGGCTATCAAACGAGCTCCGAATACGACGAAAATTGACAGGCGGCCTACTGACAACATAACAACACCGCATGCCAACTTCCACCCATTCCGAGAACATTTTCCTACCACTTATAAAATAATATTTCGGAGGTGCCTCAGGCGCGTGCAAGTGTGTCTGGGCTCAGAACGGACAACGGACGGAACTGGGGGAACCCGGACGAATGCAAGTTTTGAAAACATGATGATGCAATGCACATGATGACATGGCAAGATGCAACACGCAAGCAAATGACATGGCAAAGACAGGGAATAAATGGAAGACACCTGGCGCAACGATCTCGGGGCGTTACAACACTCCACCACTACGAGAGGATCTCGTCCCGAGATCTAGGATGGCACCGGAGGGAAACAGAAGAGGAGAGAAGAGGTAAAACTAAGTTGCTTCTTTGACAAACGAGTGAAACAAAAGAACCTCGAGAGGTTGAACAAATAGAAAGGAAGAATGCCAAGAAGATGAACAAAGTTGAAAACACTCTGTTAGGAAAAAGGAATAAGGAAGAACAAATTCAGACAACACTCCGGTTGAAAAGAGATGCAAGACTTGATAAGATGAAAAGAACTTGAGCAGAGGACACAACACTCCGATTAAATGGATAAGCATGAAAAGAACACGATCCTCACAACTTGAGATTATGAGAGAAAAGAGCAACATCACAATGCCTCCGGAAGAAATGAAAGAATGGAATGGAATGAACGGAGGAAAAAACAAGATCTTGGGAGAGCACGCTTACAACAAATGCTGGAACGGAGTTGTTGGATTATCAACAACGAAAGGATAAGCTTGATGTGGGCTTATGGAAGACATCTCAAAATTATGAGGTGAAATTCTGCCACTAACGGAAACAATGGATTTGGATTGATATGAACAAGGATACGAGGAACTTAATTCACTGGGAGGGTAACTGAAGAACTTGGGTCATTTATGAGCGCCATAAGTAGCAACAATCCTTAGGGAAGGCTTTAGGTGAAACATGACACAAGATAATTCCATGAAGAGAATGATGGATTGAGAAGAGCTCATGCTCGAAGAAATTGATGGGTTTAAACTATCTCATACTTGATAACTTGAGAATCATGAAACATGAAGGGAAATTGTCAAGAATGACATAACACCACCTCAAAAGATAAGGTATAAAGAATTGCACTTCGGAATGCAATAAGAAGAATACTTGAACTCCTCTGAAAAGAATCTCGATGAAAACTTCGAGAAGGAATTAAATCCTTTATGAACCATCATGTAGAGCCTCCATGAAGAACTCCGGCAAAAAAGGATGATCAAACGGAAGGAAAGAGAAGTTGAAAACACAAGGTGAAGCCTTGCGATGATTTAGATGGAGCTTCGCGATGAGATAAAGTGGAAACTTGGAACTCCGGAAAAAAGAGAAGATGAAACAAATGAAATCAAGAATTTTGATGAATCTCCGGAATAAGGAATTAATCACTTGGATGAAACAATAATAAGAATTATGTTATGCGTATCATTCACCAATTAAATTGCTGACCCACAATGGATTTGGCATACTACTTATTCTCGTAGAAAGGATTAAGATAGGTATGGCGCAAACTTTAGAAAATCTTCAACGAACCACCGGTAGGATTGAGACAATGGATAAATTAATATGATAAAGAAGGAAGAGAAATCTTGAACGAACCACTGTAAGAATTAAAAAACGAATGAAGTAAGGGGATGAATCACCGGTAAGAATTTGAAAACGAACAAAGATACTTGGGGAAATTTAGATACAAGAGAATGAAGAGATCACGAGCTGATTAGATAATACTTGAATGATGCACCGATATGATTTAGAGAATGAGAGCTGAAAACTGAGAATGAATAAATCTGAAATGATGGCCTTCAGAGAATCAAACTGAAAAGACTCCTGAATTGCTCCAGATGGGTGAAAAGAATTCTCACAATCGAAAACAACTATGAGAGGATGGCATGAAGCTAGAACCATGAATCTTGAGAGCACGGGCCAAGATTTGAGAGAAACTCTTCTTCAGTCTTCAAATGTTGAGAATGACGATGAGAAACACCACCATGAATTGTTGAGGCACTCCGGAAAACAAAATTAGAAAGGTTGAACCAACGATGAAAAGAATTATAAGATCTTGGAGAAACCATCTGACTGATGATAATTCATACTTACATCGAACTTGGAGAGTAATCTGAGAATAACTCCGGAAAAATTAGAAGAGTCAGGTAAGATCTTGGGAAAGACCTGTGGGTTAGGGCCCACTCAAGATAAACACCGTTGATGATTTAAAAGATAGATTGCGCCGGTTGAATTAAATGGCTTGAATGAGATTACAACCTCGAAAGAGCTTGAATGAATGCAGAGTGGAAACACGAATCTTTGATATATCTTTAGCACTCCGGAACAATTGAATAGCAAGCGGGGAATGATTATGAGGTGCACCCGCATAAGAAAAGCATTGGGAAAAATGAAAGGACTATGCTCAAAACCAAAGCTTGAATTGAATCCACCGGAGAAGAAAAGAATGAAGAATGATGAACTTGTAGAGCATCTTCACGAGAATCAACGGATAAGAATATTGACGGAAAAGAATGGAGAGACTTCACGTCAATAAGATGGATACTTGATTAAGAAATCCAAGTCCTCAAAGAAAAAGGGTGGGAGGGCGGGAAAAAAGGCAACTTGGTACGGATGAAGCAAACACCATTGCAAAGAACTGATAATTCATCTCGCGAATGTAGAAATGATTGGATCCACTTGAAGAGAAGCACAAAGGTTGAAAATGATTGACATGACAATCTCGATGATCGAAAAGATTAGTATTCAGATAGAAATATGAGAACACCGCTTAGGAAAGGTATGGAATCAACACTTGACATTGAAGCAACTCAAATACCACAACTGAAAACAAAAACAAAGGATTGGCTTGCAAAATAAGCCGGAACAAACATATGATAGAGATTTCGTCCGAAGTTTTCATGGTGGGGCCCACACGGGCTCGATCGTACAACACCATCATGTACAAGGCAGTGCACATGACATACGAAGTGTCCCCGAGTCAGCATAGCCAAGGACTCTTTAAGACACAACGAGACCACTGTAAAACCAACCGTGGATAGGCGGACCACTAGACGTCGAACCCCAATCTCATATCATGCATCTGTCGGAAAGATATCTTAGGAGCTACTTGAATTCCCACTTATAAACTCCCGAAACTTTCTGGTTATGCAATCAGGTGTTGGGAATACAGGGGAAGCATAATATCTCACCCAAAACTAGCAAATCCTACATCCAGCTATATCCATCCTTCAACACATAACCAAGAAACCTTCGGAAATCGTGTACCTCAACCTTCGAAAAGCATCCGTTATACGAGTTATGGAAATACTCCCGAACTCCCGCCCCAGTACTGGGTGGCGTCGAGGTTATCTCACCAACAACTGCATAAAAGATATTTTTGATGTCGGCGAACTCAGGTATTCCAGAACTGCAACAATAAAATTGTGACGACAACACCTCGGAGCTCAACTCCCCGGGACACTGCCACAACCCCTAAATGTCAGGAGGCACCAAGAACAATGTTCTCGTCACAAAACCATCACGATTCCAAGATACCCACGTAATCCTAAAAAAATCGTGAAATTTGAGGAGAGAAGAGTCAAAACTCTACGTCAGGAGGCTTCACCAGAGCGACGAAGGGACTGAGGAGTAAAAAGAATCCTACTCTCCGATATATATAATCCTATAAGACTCAAAACATTTTTCTAGACTCAACAACGTCAACGATTCGATCAAGCAGGGGGCTCCAAAGTCGGGGAAGGCTCTGATTACCAACTTGTAACACCCATGATGCAGCTATATCTCCCACGTGTCGGAGCACGACTTAGAGGCATAACCGCATAGTAGGCATGTCGCAAGAGGGGTAATCTTTACACATCCCATGTACTGAATAAGAAGGGATAAAGAGTTGGCTTACAATCGCCACTTCACACAATACATAAATATAGCATTACATCATCCAGAATACAATCAAAGTCCGACTACGGAACCAACATAAAAAGAAAAGACAACCCCAAATGCTAGATCCCCGATCGTCCCGACTGGGCTCCACTACTGATCTAAAAGGAAACAAAACAAAACAACGATCAAGCACTTCATCGAGCTCCCATCTGAGCTGGGTTGCGTCATCTGCACTGGCATCATCGGCACCTGCAACTGGTTTTGGAAGTAATCTGTGAGCCATGGGGACTCAGCAATCTCACACCCTTGCGATCAAGACTATTTATGCTTATGGGTAGGAAAAGGTAGTGAGGTGGAGCTGCAGCAAGCACTAAGCATATATGGTGGCTAACATACGCAAATGAGAGCGAGAAGAGAAGCAAAGCACGATCGATAAGCTATCATGATCAAGAAGTGATCCTAAAACTACTTACGTTCAAGCATAACACGAGACCGTGTTCTCTTCTCGGACTCCACCGAAAAGAGACCATCACGGCTACACACGTGGTTGATTCATTTTAATTAAGTTAAGTGTCATGTTCTCTACAACCGGATATTAACAAATTCCCATCTGCCCATAACCGCGGGCACGGCTTTCAAAAGTTCAAAACCCTGCAGGGGTGACCCAACTTAGCCCATCACAAGCTCTCACGGTCAACGAAGGATATTCCTTCTCCCAGGAAGACCCGATCAGACTCGGAATCCCGGTTACAAGACATTTCGGTAATGGTAAAACAAGACTAGCAAGACCGCCCGATGCACCGACATCCCGATAGGAGCTGCACATATCTTGTTCTCAGGGAAACACCGGATGAGACATCCTACGAGTAAAACCAAACCTCAAGTTTCCCCGAGGTGGCCCCGCAATCTACTCGGTTCGGACCAACACTTAGACAAGCACTGGCCCGGGGGGGGGGCTTAAAATAAAGATGACCCTCGGGAGAGCGACTCCCAAGGGAAAAGTAGGTGGTGGTGAGGCAAATGGTAAAACCAAGGTTGGGCCTTGTGATACGTCTCCAACGTATCTATAATTTTTGATTGCTCCATGCTATATTATCTACTGTCTTGGACATTATTGGGCTTTATTATCCACTTTTATATTATTTTTGGGACTAACCTATTAACCGTAGGCCCATCCTAGAATTGCTGTTTTTTTGCCTGCTTTAGGGTTTTGAAGAAAAGGAATATCAAACGGAGTTCAAACGGAATGAAACCTTCGGGAACATGATTTTCTCAACGAACAAGACCCGGGAGACTTGGACCCTACGTCAAGGCACAAGAGAGGAGGCCACGAGGTAGGGGCGCGCCTGCCTACCCCAGGCACGCCCTCCACCCTCGTGGGCCCCCTGTTGCTCCACCGACGTACTCCTTCCTCCTATATATACCTACGTACCCCCAAACGATCAGATACGGAGCCAAAACCCTAATTCCACCGCTGTAACTTTCTGTATCCACGAGATCCCATCTTGGGGCCTGTTCCGGAGCTCCGCCGGAGGGGGCATCGATCACGGAGGGCTTCTACATCAACACCATAGCCCCTCCGATGAAGTGTGAGTAGTTTACCTCAGACCTACGGGTCCATAGTTAGTAGCTAGATGGCTTCTTCTCTCTTTTTGGATCTCAATACAATGTTCCCCCCTCTCTTGTGGAGATCTATTCGATGTAATCTTCTTTTTGTGGTGTGTCTGTTGAGAATGATGAATTGTGGGTTTATGATCAAGTCTATCTACGAACAATATTTGAATCTTCTCTGAATTCTTTTATGTATGATTGGTTATCTTTGCAAGTCTCTTCGAGTTATCAGTTTGGTTTGGCCTACTAGATTGATCTTTCTTGCAATGGGAGAAGTGGTTAGCTTTGGGTTCAATCTTGCAGTGTCCTTTCCCAGTCACAGTAGGGGCAACAAGGCACGTATTGTATTGTTGCCATTGATGATAACAAGATGGGGTTTTCATCATATTGCATGAGTTTATCCCTCTACATCATGTCATCTTGCTTAAGGTGTTACTCTGTTTTTAACTTAATACTCTAGATGCATGTTGGATAGCGGTCGATGAGTGGAGTAATAGTAGTAGATGCAGGCAGGAGTCGGTCTACTTATCTCAGGCGTGATGCCTATATACATGATCATGCCTAGATATTCTCATAACTATGCTCAATTCAGTCAATTGCTCAACAGTAATTTGTTCACGCACCGTAGAATACTTATGCTCTCGAGAGAAGACACTAGTGAAACCTATGGCCCCCATGTCTATCTTTATCATATTAATCTCCTACTACTTAGTTATTTCCTTTGCTATTTACTTTGCCTTTATTTTACTTTGCATCTTTATCACAAAAATACCAAAAATATTATCTTTATCATATCTATCAGATCTCACTCTCGTAAGTGGCCTTATAGGGATTGACAACCCCTATTTGCGTTGGTTGCGATGATTTATTTGTTTTGTGCAAGTACGAGGGACTCGCGCGTAGCCTCCTACTGGATTGATACCTTGGTTCTCAAAAACTGAGGGAAATACTTACGCTACTTTGCTGCAGCATCCCTTCCTCTTCGGGGAAAACCAACGCAGTGCTCAAGAGGTAGCAAGAAGGATTTTTGGCGCCGTTGCCGGGGAGGTCTTCGCAAAAGTCAACATACCAAGTACCCATCACATACCCTTATCTCCCGGATTACATTATTTGCCATTTGCCTCTCGTTTTCCTCTCCCCACTTCACCCTTGCCGTTTTATTTGCCCTCTCTCTCTATCCTCCCTCTCTTTATCTCTTTGCCTCTTTTTACCCGTTTGCTTTTTGTTTGCTTGTGTGTTAGTTTGCTTGCTTGTCATGATGGCTCAAGATAATACTAAATTGTGTGACTTCACCAATACCAACAACAATGATTTTATTAGCACTTCGATTGCTCCTCTTACCGATACTGAATCTTGTGAACGTAATACTGCTTTGCTGAATCTTGTCATGAAAGATCCATTTTCCGGCCTTCCTAGTGAAGATGCCGCTACCCATCTAAATAGCTTCGTTGATTTGTGTGATATGCAAAAGAAGAAAGATGTGGCTAATGATATTGTTAAATTGAAGCTATTTCCTTTTTCTCTTAGAGATCGTGCTAAAGCTTGGTTTTCGTCTTTGCCTAAAAATAGTATTGATTCATGGAACAAGTGCAAAGATGCTTTTATCTCTAAGTATTTTCCTCCCGCTAAGATCATCTCTCTTAGAAACGATATTATGAATTTTAAGCAACTTGAGCATGAACATGTTGCACAATCTTGGGAGAGAATGAAATTAATGATATGTAATTTCCCTACTCATGGTTTAAATTTGTGGATGATTATACAAATTTTTTATGCCAGATTGAATTTTGCTTCTAGAAATCTTTTAGATTCGGCCGCGGGAGGCACTTTTATGGAAATCACATTAGGAGAAGCTACTAAACTCCTAGATAATATTATGGTTAATTATTCTCAATGGCATACTGAAAGATCTACTAATAAAAAGGTGCACGCGATAGAAGAAATTAATGTTTTGAGTGGAAAGATAGATGAACTTATGAAACTATTTGCTAATAAGAGTGTTTCTTCTGATCCTAATGATATGCCCTTGTCTACATTGATTGAGAATAATAATGAATCTATGGATGTGAATTTTGTTGGTAGGAACAATTTTGGTAACAATGCGTATAGAGGAAATTTCAATCCTAGGCCTTATCCTAGTAATCCCTCTAATAATTATGGTAATTCCTACAACAATTCTTATGGAAAATATAATAAGATGCCCTCGGATTTTGAATCTAATATTAAAGAATTTATTACTTTGCAAAAGAATTTTAATGCTATGATTGAAGAAAAATTGCTTAAGATTGATGATTTGGCTAGGAACGTTGATAGAATTTCTCTTGATGTCGATTCTTTGAAACTTAGATCTATTCCACCTAAGCATGATATCAATGAGTCTCTCAAAGCCATGAGAATTTCCATTGATGAGTGCAAAGAAAGAACCGCTAGGATGCGTGCTAAGAAAGATGCCTTTATAAGAGCGTGTTCTTCTAGTTCCTATGAAAATAAAGATGAAGATCTAAAAGTTATTGATGTGTCCCCTATTAAATCTTTGTTTTGCAATATGAATCTTGATAATGATGGGACTGAATAGGATCCACCTTTACCTAGAATGCGTTCCAAGAATTCGGAATTTATTGATCTTGATGCTAAAATTGATAAAAGTGGGATTGAAGAAATTAAAACCCTAAATGTTGCTAAACCCACTATTATGGATTTCAAGGAATTTAACTATGAAAATTGCTATTTGATTGATTGTATTTCCTTGTTGCAATCCGTGCTAAATTCTCCTCACACTTATAGTCAAAATAAAGCGTTTACTAAACATATCGTTGATGCCTTGATGCAATCTTATGAAGAAAAACTTGAACTGGAAGTTTCTATCCCTAGAAAACTTTATGATGAGTGGGAACCAACTATTAAAATTAAAATTAAAGATCATGAATTCTATGCTTTATGTGATTTTGGTGCTAGTGTTTCCACGATTCCAAAGACTTTGTGTGATTTGTTAGGTTTCCGTGATTTTGATGATTGCTCTCTAAACTTGCACCTTGCGGATTCCACTATTAAGAAACCTATGGGAAGAATTAATGATGTTCTTATTGTTGCAAATAGGAATTATGTCCCCGTAGATTTTATTGTTCTTGACATAGATTGCAATCCTTCATGTACTATTATTCTTGGTACACCTTTCCTTAGAAAGATTGGTGCAATTATTGATATGAAGGAAGGAAATATTAGATTCCAATTTCCATTAAGGAAAGGCATGGAACACTTTCCTAGAAAGAAAATTAAATTACCTTATGAATCTATTATGAGAGCCACTTATGGATTGCCTACCAAAGATGTTAATACCTAGATCTATTCTTGCTTGTTATGCCTAGCTAGGGGCGTTAAACGATAGCGCTTGTTGGGAGGCAACCCAATTTTATTTTTATTCCTTGCTTTTTTCTAATGTTTAGTAATAAGTAATTTATCTAGCCTCTTTTTTGTTTGTGTTTTTTGTGTTTAATTAGTGTTTGTGCCAAGTAGAACCATTGGGAAGACTTGGGGAAAGTCTTGTTGAACTTGCTGTAAAAAACAGAAACTTTAGAGCTCACGAGAACTGCTGCCATTTTTATTTGGAAAGTGATATTTAGTTAATTCTTTTTGCAGATGGTTAATAGATAAATTACTCACATCCATAAATTTATTTTAGAATTTTTGGGGTTCCAGATCTTGCGCTATATACAGATTACTACAGACTGTTCTGTTTTTGACAGATTCTGTTTTTTGTGTGTTGTTTGCTTATTTTGATGAATCTATGGCTAGTAAAATAGTTTATAAACCATAGAGAAGTTTTTATAAAGTAGTTATAACACCAATATAAATAAATAATGAGTTCATTACTGTACATTGAAGTGGTATTTTTTTTTCTTTCGCTAACGGAGCTCACGAGATTTTCTACTTTAAGTTTTGTGTTGTGAAGTTTTCAAGTTTTGGGTAAAGATTTGATGGATTATGGAACAAGGAGCGGCAAGAGCCTAAGCTTGGGGATGCCCATGGCACCCCCAAGATAATCTAAGGACACCTAAAAGCCAAAGCTTGGGGATGCCCCGGAAGGCATCCCCTCTTTCGTCTACTTCTATCGGTAACTTTACTTGGAGCTATATTTTTATTCGCCACATGATATGTGTTTGGCTTGGAGCGTCTTGTATGATCTGAGTCTTTGCTTGTGAGTTTACCACAATCATCCTTGCTGTACACACCTTTTGAGAGAGCCATACATGATTTGGAATTTGTTAGAATACTCTATGTGCTTCGCTTATATCTTTTGAGTTATATAATTTTGCTCTAGTACTTCACTTATATCTTTTAGAGCACGGTGGTGGATTTGTTTTATAGAAACTATTGATCTCTCATGATTCACTTACATTATTTTTAGACTCTTAATAGCATGGTAATTTTCTTAAAATCCTAATATGCTAGGTATTCAAAGTTATTAAAATTTTCTTAAGAGTGTTGTGAGTACTAAGAGAAGTTTGATGCTTGATGATTGTTGTGAGATATGGAGGTAATAATATCAAAGTCGTGCTAGTTGAGTAGTTGTGAAATTGAGAAATACTTGTGTTGAAGTTTGCAAGTCCCATAGCATGCACGTATGGTAAACGTTATGCAACAAATTTGAAACATGAGGTGTTATTTGATTGCCTTCCTTATGAGTGGCGGTCGGGGACGAGCGATGGTCTTTTCCTACCAATCTATCCCCCTAGGAGCATGCGCGTAGTACCGAGGTTTTTGATGACTTGTAGATTTTTGCAATAAGTATGTGAGTTCTTTATGACTAATGTTGAGTCCATGGATTATACGCACTCTCACCCTTCCATCCCTGCTAGCCTCTTCGGTACCGTGCATTGCCCTTTCTCTCATTGAGAGTTGGCGCAAACTTCGCCGGTGCATCCAAACCCCATGATATGATACGCTCTTTCACACATAAACCTCCTTATATCTTCCTCAAAAAGCCACCATACCTACCTATTATGGCATTTCCATAGCCATTCCGAGATATATTGCCATGCAACTTTCCATCATTCCGTTCATCATGACACATTCATTATTGTCATATTGCTTAGCATGATCATGTAGTTGACATAGTATTCGTGGCAAAGCCACCGTTCATAACTCTTTCATACATGTCACTCTTGGTCCATTGCATATCCCGGTACACCGCCGGAGGCATTCATATAGTGTCATCTTTTGTTCTTGTATCGAGTTGTAAATAGATAGAAGTGTGATGATCATCATTTTCTAGAGCATTGTCCCAAGTGAGGAATAAAAAAAGAAAAAGAAAAGGCCATAAAAAAAGAGAAGGCCCAAAAAAATGAGAGAAAAAGAGAGAAGGGACAATGTTACTATCCTTTGCCACACTTGTGCTTCAAAGTAGCACCTTAATCTTCATGTTAGAGAGTCTCTTGTTTTGTCTTTCATATACTAGTGGGAATTTTTCATTATAGAACTTGGCTTGTATATTCCAACAATGGGCCTCCTCAAGTGCCCTAGGTCTTCGTGAGCAAGCAAGTTGGATGCACACCCACTAGTTTCTTTTGTTGAGCTTTCATACATTTATAGCTCTAGTGCATCCGTTGCATGGCAATCCCTACTCCTTGCATTAACATCAATCGGTGGGCATCTCCATAGCCCATTGATTAGCCTCGTTGATGTGAGACTTTCTCCTTTTTTGTCTTCTCCAGATAACCCCCTCATTATATTCTATTCCACCCATAGTGCTATGTCCATGGCTCGCGCTCATATATTGCGTGAAAGTTTATAGGTTTGAGATTACTAAAGTATGAAACAATTGCTTGGCTTGTCATCGGGGTTGTGCATGATGAGAGCATTCTTGTGTGACGAAAATGAAACATGACTAAACCATATGATTTTGTAGGGATGAACTTTCTTTGGCCATGCTATTTTGAAGACATAATTGCTTAGTTAGTATGCTTGAAGTATTATTATTTTTATTTCAATATGAACTTTTGTCTTGAATCTTTAGGATCTGAATATTCATACCACAATTAAGAAGAATTACATTAAAATTATGCCAAGTAGCACTCCGCATCAAAAATTCTGTTTTATCATTTACCTACTCGAGGACGAGCAGGAATTAAGCTTGGGGATGCTTGATACGTCTCCAACGTATCTATAATTTTTGATTGCTCCATGCTATATTATCTACTGTTTAGGACATTATTGGGATTTATTATCCACTTTTATATTATTTTTGGGACTAACCTATTAACCGGAGGCCCAGCCCAGAATTGCTGTTTTTTTGTGTGCCTATTTTAGGGTTTCGAAGAAAAGGAATATCAAACGGAGTCCAAACGGAATGAAACCTTAGGGAACGTGATTTTCTCAACGAACAAGACCCGGGAGACTTGGACCCTACGTCAAGGCACAAGAGAGGAGGCCATGAGGTAGGGGGGCGCGCCTGCCTACCCCAGGCGCGCCCTCCACCCTTGTGGGCCCCCTGTTGCTCCACCGACGTACTCCTTCCTCCTATATATACCTACGTACCCCCAAACGATCAGATACGGAGCCAAAACCCTAATTCCACCGCCGTAACTTTCTGTATCCACGAGTTCCCATATTGGGGCTTGTTCCGAAGCTCCGCCGGAGGGGGCATCGATCACGGAGGGCTTCTGTAACATCCCAAATTTTCAATTTGGAATGTTATACACTAGATCATCATGCATATCATATTTTCTTGCATTTTGGTTGATCCTAGAAATTTCACGCAACTCAAGGACCCTCGGAGAGATTTGGAGATTTCGTTATTTTCATATTTGAGTTCTCTCAAATTTTGAAAAGAGGATCATTTGATTTATTTATTCCATCTTCGATAATTTTTCCGATATCAAATATGAGAGAGGGAATAATATGACTTTCCCAAAAATTAGGAAAAATGAAGATTTAATAAATAGATCAAGTTTTGCTTTTGCCGGAGTTTTGTTTGCATTTTATTTGGATAGGGAAAAATGCGCGTTTTCGAAAATTGCATTTTAGGCCCGGAGAAAAGTTCATTTTGTTCGGCTCATTTTTAGGAGTCGGGGAAAAATTTACTTTAGAAATTTTGGAGCTCGTTTAGATTTTCTTTTCTGTGTTTTTCTGCGCGGAACTTTTTTTTTTAAAAAAAAACTCCCCGCAGGCCAGCCGGGCCAAAGGCCCAGCCGGCCGGCTCCAGCGCGCGAGCGCCGTGCGCCTGGCGCAGGAGCCAGCCAGGCCGCCTCGCCTCTTGCTTTAGCCGGATCCTTTTAGGATTCTAGGCTAGTTTTTTTTCCTTTGTTCCGTTTTCCTTTTTCTTCTAGGACTCTTTTTCCTATTCTATGTCTTGTCCCCTACCCCAAGTAATCCCTCCCCTCCCCAATATAAATACCCCAACACCCCCCCTCTAAATCATCAAATCCCAAGCCTCTCTCCACCTCAAGCAGCAGCGCCGCCGCCGCCCTAGTGCCGCCGCCGCCCTGCGTCACCGCCGCCGCCGCCGCTTTAGCCGCCACCCTGTGTCACCGCCGCCACCGCCGCCGCTTTAGCTGCCGCCGCACCTTGCCCACGCCGCCGCCCTACGCCGCCGCCGGAGCCCCGCTCGCCGGAATCTCGCCGAGGTTGCCCCACGTCTCTTTTCCTCGGATCATTTTCTTCTAATCGTTCCGATTCTTTTCTTCTCTTCCGATTCATTTTCTTTCCGGTTCTTTTCTAAACCGTTTCATTTTCTAGATCAGTTTTTCGTTCGGTTTTCTTTTCCGAAACCCTAGATCGGATTCGTTTTCTTTTCCGATTTAGTTGCCTTTGGACCGTTCGCCGGACCATTCGTCCTAACGAACGTGATCACCGGATTCTTCTAGGTTAACGAACGTCCGTTCGTTTAACCGTTCTTCGTTTTTTTTCTCGTCGGATTTATTCCGCGTCTTTTCCGCGATCGCGATCTCAGATCCGATCTTCGTTCTAGTTTATCTTCTCGCTCGTTTATCGGAATTAGGTGATTCAAGCGCCTGGAGTTTCGTTTCGAAACTGCTGTTCTGTCTAATCAACTTGAACAAGCTTTTGCTACAGTAAAATTTGACCTAGTTTCAACTTGCTAGAACCGAGTTGTTTTTCTTCCGCCGCTTGTTTTCCGTTTCTTTGTTCGGTTCGTTCTTTCTTTGCAACTGGAGTTCTTAAGTTGAACTATCTGGTTTGTTCTTTTGTTCGAGTTTTACCTGTGCATTAGTTGAGTACTTATTGTATGCTTGTTGTTCGTCTGTGATAGATCACCCGGATTGCGCCGCTTGTTACTTCGATTCCCTAGGTCTCGCGGATCATCAGCAAGGCAAGTAACACTTTGATCATACCTTTTCTACAACCCATGTTTTATTGCATTAGATCAATCCTCTCACATTGCATGATTAGGATCTAATTAAATTGTGGGATGGGAAGTAGATGAGGTAGTACCTATTACCTGTATTAATATGAAACCTTTGGGAGTTACTTCTATGTTTGCTTATTATGCCATGCTATGCTAGTAGACGTGGATTGGGTGAGTGATATCCATGACAGATGTGAGTTGAGATAATTTTAATGGTTTATCTAAGGTGGCAACTTAAACACACATCTGGGTGGATTGAGGCACCTGATGTCTATCAGGACTTGCCTGTTTTTTTGGACCGCCACCCAGGCTCAAAGGGATCATAAGATCTTTCATGCTAGAAACTTCCGTGTGCAGCCACAAGCCATTATGGGCTCTAGCATAGTTGATAAGTTGTGCGAACTCTTACGGGTAGACTAGCAGATGTAGGGGTTAGTAGGTGTACGGTCTACCCACATGTAAGGGGTGCTAGCGCTTCTGAAAGACTGTGTCTCGGTCATCCGTCTTCTCAAACACCCTGTAGTGCGAGAAACCAAACAGAGGCGATCGAGTCTTGTGGGGAAAAGTGCGCAAACCTCCGCAGAGTGTACAAACTAATGATGATTAGCCGTGTCCCCGGTTATGGACAACTTGAGTATCTAGTACTTGAATATCATGTGAATCTCAACATGTTACTCTAATTAATATTGTTGGGTTTTAATTATACTTAATTGGGATTGAGAATGCTGTCAACCATTCTCAATGTTTCACAACCACCATGATAGTTAAATAAATTTATTCCTTTGCAGTAGGGAAAAACTGGCTTTACGCAAAACTGTAACCATAGAGCTTTCCACCAGCCATAAATGCATATAGTATAGCTGTTTCATTCCATTACTCTCTATGTGTTACATTGCCAGCATATTCCATGTGCTGACCCGTTTTCGGGCTGCAACTTCTCATGTTGCAGACTTTTCAGACGACGAGTAAGGTGTTTTTAGGTCGTGGTTCTATACTCAGTGATGCCGCTGGAGTTGATGGACCCATTTATCTTCCAAGTCTTCCGTTGTTTTCGACACTAGATGGCCTTAAGCCATTTTTATTGTAATAAGTTCTCTTTGAGACAACGTTGTAATAAGTGTGTGATTGCCACTCTGCTATAAATCCTTCAATGCACTGTGTGGTGTCAGCATTACTGATCCAGGGATGACACCTGAGCACAGAGCGCTTGATCCATTCGGGTCGGGTCGCGACAGAGATGGTATCAGAGCACACGCTGACTGTAGGACACGACCGCTAAGTTAAATCCATAGATCACCATTCTCTTCTCATTTTCTAACTCCTCATCTTTTCTACTCTTTTAGGATGACGAACGCGAAGATTAAGTACGCTCAACCGGATGAAGGCACACCATTTGGATTTCACCTGAAGGAAGTCACCAAGTACCTGAACATTGGATTACCAAGCTTCACGGGAACCTTCAACGCCACTCTGCCTGAAGAGGAGCGCTGGAAGATTCAAGCTCATGTTCCGGGAAGGACATTCGCGCCAATCACGAAGCCCATAGATAGTGTTTTCAATGCACCAACCTGGAGTCTGGGAAAGAGCATGGCAGCTCATATTACCATAGGACGCATTGGAGAAGTTTACCAAGAAGACCTCAAGGACACTATCTACCAGATTTGCGGACGCCGAGATGAACAATGGGAGTTAGTCAGCACCAAGAAGGATAGATCCATTGCATCTTTCATCTAGGAGTTAAACCAGCACATTCGACGCCACGAGAACTAGATGTGCAATGATATGGTAGAGTTGAAGAATGCGAAGGCAAGGATCATCGAGCTAGAAGGAGAACTGAAGTCTACACGCAAGGACTACATGGACGAGATCGTAGCTCTAGCGAGACACAATGGCGATCTTAAGTAGGAGATTGAAGAACTCAAGGAGAAGTTAGCATCCATGGAGGAAGACAAGTACGTCGCATGTCCGGACAACTACATCATCATCGACGACACCGATTCGGATCCAAGTGAACCCGACTTTGAAGATGAAGCTGGAGCAGATATCATGGAGTCTTCCACCGGTTCAAATTTCTAGATGACCACCAGATAGTAGTAGTATTTCCCCATGTAAACATTATAGTCGAGCACTTTTGCGATAGTTAGACCGTTTGTAAGCCCTTGTTTGATTGAATGAAGTGATTTTGTGTGCATTTTCTCATGTGCATTGGGGTAGTGATTTCCCTTTAGACCTCACTCTATTCTTAATTCTCGTCTTTTCTAAAACCCTCAGATGCCTCCGAGACATGACAATGGATTTCCACCGGAGCTCACTCAGTTGATCCAGCAGCAGAATCAATTGATGCAGATGTTAGTTCAGAACCAGCAGAACAACAACAACAACCCACCACCACCACCACCACCCGTTGACCACTTAGCCCGTTTCCTTAGGCTGAATCCGCCGGTGTTTTCCAGTAGCACCGAGCCGATAGTAGCAGACGATTGGCTCCGCAAGATAGGAAGGGAGTTGACCACTGCAGGATGCACGGATGGTGAGAAAGTGAAGTTTGCCGCACATCAGCTTGACGGACCCGCGGCAGCATGGTGGGAGAATTTCATAGCCACTTACCCAGTTGACACTGTCACATGGGATCAGTTTCAGCAAGCTTTCCGCACTGCCCATGTTTCAGCAGGAGCTATGGCCATAAAGAAGCGTGAGTTTCGCAACTTACGCCAAGGAGGAAGGACAGTTGGCCAGTACGTTGATGATTTCAGCAAGTTAGCACGTTATGCCCCAGATGACTTTGCTACGGATGCTGCTAAGCAGGAGAAGTTTCTGGAAGGACTGAATGATGAACTAAGTATGAAGTTGATGGTAGCGAGTTTCAACAACTATCAGGAGTTGGTAGATCGTGCCATCATGATTGAAGGAAAGCAACAGTAGATGGAGAACCGTAAGAGGAAGTATGGACAGGGGAAGTATAACTCTGGAGCCCAGCAAAAGCCCCGTTTTGCCCCTAAACCGGGATTTCAGTTTCAGCATACCCATGGAGGAGGTAGTTCGCACAACCATAATGGCCACAAGAATGGTAATGGGAATGGAGGAAGCAACGGCCAGAACCGGACCACCCCATCGACCCCAACCAAGAGAGACCTGAGTCAAGTCACTTGTTTCAAGTGTTCCAAGACCGGACATTATGCCAATGAATGTCCTGAAGGCTAGAATGGAAATGGCAATGGAAGCTCTGGGAAGAAGCCGAACCCTTTCAATAGGGGACAGGTGAACCACATTAATGTGGAGGAGGTTGAAGATCAGCCCGATGCAGTAATCGGTAAGTTTTTGGTTAAGTCATTTACTGCACTCGTTCTTTTTGATACTGGTGCATCGCATTCATACATATCAAGGGGATTTGTGGAAAAGTATAGCCTGCCCACTAGGATTCTTAAAACACCTATGCTAGTAAGCTCACCAGGAGCAGAGTACATGGCCAAACAAGGATGTTTCCAAGTGCCATTAAGTATAGGAAGGCATGTTTTCCCAACGGATTTAATTATTCTGGAGTCCCAAGGATTGGATGTGATATTAGGCATGGATTGGTTATCAAAGTATGAAGGGAATATTGAGTGTGCTAGTAAGTCAATTCTGCTTACCACACCAGAAGGAAGAAGGATCAAGTATGTATCCCGGCATGTGCCAAACAGGACACAAGTAAACTGCTTATCAGGAGTTGTGCAGGAGGAAGTACCAGTGGTAAAGGATTTTCCTGACGTATTTCCAGAAGAGTTGCCAGGCATGCCACCGGATAGAGATATTGAGTTTTTGATTGAGTTATTGCCAGGTACAGGCCCAATATCGAAGCGACCGTACTGGATGCCAGCAAAGGATTTGGTGGAGATTAAGTATCAGATTAAGGAGTTATTGGATAAAGGTTACATTCGCCCAAGTTCTTCACCTTGGGGATCACCCGTACTTCTAGTGGAAAAGAAGGATGGATCATTAAGGATGGTTGTAGATTATCGGGGATTGAATGAAGTAACCATCAAGAACAAGTACCCACTGCCAATGATCAACGATCTGTTTGATCGGTTGCAAGGAGCTAAAGTGTTTTCCAATATCGATTTTCGATCAGGGTACCATCAGTTGAAGATTCGAGAGCAGGACATACCTAAGACAACATTCACCACGAGATATGGACTGTATGAGTATACCGTTATGTCATTTGGATTGACTAACGCACCTGCCTATTTTATGAACCTGATGAACAAAGTGTTTATGGAGTTTTTGGATAAGTTCGTCGTAGTGTTCATTGATGACATCCTGGTTTATTCAAAGAATGAAGAGGAGCATAAGGAACATTTGCGTTTGGTTTTGGAGAAACTAAGGGAACATCAGTTATACGCCAAATTCAGCAAATGTGAGTTTTGGTTGAAGGAAGTTGGATTCCTCGGACATGTTATATCCGGAGAAGGTATAGCAGTTGACCCCACTAAGGTTGAGACCGTAACCGAATGGGAAGCACCAACAACAGTTGGAGAGATCCGGAGTTTTCTTGGACTCGCAGGATACTACCGGAGATTCATTGAGAATTTCTCAAAGATTGCAAAGCCTATGACTGAATTGTTGAAGAAGGATACTAAGTTCAAATGGACTGAGGAGTGTGAGGCTAGTTTCGAGGAGTTGAAGAAACGTTTGGTCACCTCACCAGTATTGATTTTGCCAGATCAGACCAAGGATTATGAGGTGTATTGCGACGCTTCACATCGAGGACTTGGAGCAGTGCTTATGCAGGAAGGAAGAGTTGTTTCGTATGCTTCACGACAACTAAAGCCTCATGAGTTGAATTATGCCACGCATGATTTGGAGTTAGCAGCCGTAGTGCATGCATTAAAGACGTGGAGACATTTCCTCATTGGAAATCATTGTGAGGTGTATACGGATCACAAGAGTTTGAAGTACATTTTCACGCAGAAGGAGTTGAACCTCAGACAAAGGAGATGGTTGGAGCTCATCAAGGATTATGACATGAGATTGCATTACCATCCCGGAAAAGCTAATGTAGTAGCTGACGCATTGAGCCGTAAGAGCCATGTCAATACTCTAATGACGGGAAAAGTACCCAAGGAGTTAGCGGAAAACCTTCGTGAGCTATGTTTGGAAATAGTTCCGAGAGGCTATGTAGCAGCATTGGAGATTCAGTCAACATTGATGGATAAGATCAGAGAAGCTCAGAAATCTGACAAGGAGATTGCTGCTATAAAAGAGAAATTGAGCAAAGGAAAAGCAAAGGGATTTCGTGAGGATGAGCACGATACCCTATGGTTTGAGGACCGTGTTTATGTGCCCAATGACCCGGAGATCAGGAAGTTGATTTTGCAAGAGGCACATGATTCACCGTATTCGATTCACCCAGGGAATACCAAGATGTATTTGGATTTGAAGGAAACATTCTGGTGGACCGGAATGAAGAAGGATATTGCGGCATATGTAGCAGTTTGTGACGTATGTCAGAGAGTAAAAGCAGAGCATCAGAAGCCAGCAGGATTGTTACAACCATTGCCGATACCTGAATGGTAGTGGGATAAGATAGGCATGGATTTTATCACAGGACTACCCAGGACAAAAGTAGGCTATAACTCGATATGGGTAGTAGTTGATCGTTTGACGAAGGTAGCACATTTCATTCCAGTTAAGACCACTTACACTAGTGCTAAGTTGGCGAAGATATACATGACTAGGATCATTTGTTTGCATGGAGTTCCGAGGAGTATCGTATCAGATAGAGGAACCCAATTTACCTCAAAGTTTTGGAATCAGTTGCATGAAACTTTAGGAACCAGACTAGAGTTCAGCATAGCTTTTCATCCGCAGACAGATGGACAGACCGAGAGAGTCAATCAGATTTTGGAAGATATGCTGAGAGCTTGTGCACTAGATTATGGATCTAGCTGGGACGATAACTTGCCGTATGCGGAGTTTTCTTATAACAACAGTTACCAAACCAGTCTGAAGATGGCACCTTTCGAAGCTTTATACGGAAGAAGGTGCAGGACACCATTGTCATGGGACGAAGTTGGAGACCGTCAGTTCTTTGGACCAGATTTGATTAAGGAGTCTGAACGGAAAGTTAAGTTGATTCGCGATAGGCTCAAGGTAGCCCAGTCCAGGCAGAAGAGCTACGCAGATTCAAAACGCAAGGAGACAGTTTACGAAACAGGAGACAGAGTTTATCTCCGAGTATCCCCACTTCGAGGAGTTAAGCGCTTTGGAGTTAAGGGAAAGTTAGCACCGCGATTCTTTGGACCATATAAGATTTTGCAACGTATGGGAGAAGTTTCTTATAAGTTGGAATTACCAGAGGAGCTTTCAGGAGTTCATGACGTATTCCATGTTTCTCAGCTGAAGAAATGTCATGCCGAGATGGCGGAGGTACCTTGCCCACGCCGCCACCCTACGCCACCGCCGGAGCCCCGCTCGCCGGACTCTCGCCGAGGTTGCCCCACGTCTCTTTTCTTTGGATCGTTTTCTTCTAATCGTTCCGATTCTTTTCTTCTCTTCCGATTCGTTTTCTTTCCGGTTCTTTTCTAAACCGTTTCGTTTTCTAGATCGGTTTTTCGTTCGGTTTTCTTTTCCGAAACCCTAGATCGGATTCGTTTTCTTTTCCGATTTAGTTGCCTTTGGACTGTTCGCCGGACCGTTCGTCCTAACGAACGTGATCACCGTATTCTTCTAGGTTAACGAACGTCCGTTCGTTTAACCGTTCTTCATTTTTTTTCTCGTCGGATTTATTCCGCGTCTTTTCCGCGATCGCGATCTCAGATCCGATCTTCGTTCTAGTTTATCTTCTCGCTCGTTTATCGGAATCAGGTGATTCAAGCGCCTGGAGTTTCGTTTCGAAACTGCTGTTCCGTCTAATCAACTTGAACAAGCTTTTGCTACAGTAAAATTTGACCTAGATTCAACTTGCTAGAACCGAGTTGTTTTTCTTCCGCCGCTTGTTTTCCGTTTCTTTGTTCGGTTCGTTCTTTCTTTGCAACTGGAGTTCTTAAGTTGAACTATCTGGTTCGTTCTTTTGTTCGAGTTTTACCTGTGCATTAGTTGAGTACTTATTGTATGCTTGTTGTTTGTCTGCGATAGATCACCCGGATTGCGCCGCTAGTTACTTCGATTCCCTAGGTCTCGCGGATCATCAGCAAGGCAAGTAACACTTTGATCATACCTTTTCTACAACCCATGTTTTATTGCATTAGATCAATCCTCTCACATTGCATGATTAGGATCTAATTAAATTGTGGGATGGGAAGTAGATGAGGTAGTACCTATTACCTGTATTAATATGAAACCGTTGGGAGTTACTTCTATGTTTGCTTATTATGCCATGCTATGCTAGTAGACGTGGATTGGGTGAGTGATATCCATGACAGATGTGAGTTGATAATTTTAATGGTTTATCTAAGGTGGCAACTTAAACACACATCTGGGTGGATTGAGGCACCTGATGTCTATCAGGACTTGCCTGTTTTTTTTGGACCGCCACCCAGGCTCAAAGGGATCATAAGATCTTTCATGCTAGAAACTTCCGTGTGCAGCCACAAGCCATTATGGGCTCTGGCATAGTTGACTAAGTTGTGCGAACTCTTACGGGTAGACTAGCAGATGTAGGGGAAAGTAGGTGTACCGGTCTACCCACATGTAAGGTGCTAGCGCTTCTGAAAGACTGTGTCTCCTCGTCATCCGTCTTCTCAAACACCCTGCAGTGCGAGAAACCAAACAGAGGCGATCGAGTCTTGTGGGGAAAAGTGCGCAAACCTCTGCAGAGTGTACAAACTAATCATGATTAGCCGTGTCCCCGGTTATGGACAACTTGAGTATCTAGTACTTGAATATCATGTGAATCTCAACATGTTACTCTAATTAATATTGTTGGGTTTTAATTATACTTAATTGGGATTGAGAATGCTGTCAACCATTCTCAATGTTTCACAACCACCATGATAGTTAAATAAATTTATTCCTTTGCAGTAGGGAAAAACTGGCTTTACGCAAAACTGTAACCATAGAGCTTTCCACCCAGCCATAAATGCATATAGTATAGCTGTTTCATTCCATTACTCTCTATGTGTTACATTGCCAGCATATTCCATGTGTTGACCCGTTTTCGGGCTGCAACTTCTCATGTTGCAGACTTTTCAGATGATGAGTAAGGTGTTTTTAGGTCGTGGTTCTATCCTCAGTGATGCCGCTGGAGTTGATGGACCCATTTATCTTCCAAGTCTTCCGCTGTTTTCGACACTAGATGGCCTTAAGCCATTTTTATTATAATAAGTTCTCTTTGAGACAACATTGTAATAAGTGTGTGATTGCCACTCTGCTATAAATCCTTTGATGTACTGTGTGGTGTCAGCATTACTGATCCAGGGATGACACCTGAGCACAGAGCGCTTGATCCATTCGGGTCGGGTCGCGACAGCTTCTACATCAACACCATAGCCCCTCTGATGAAGTGTGAGTAGTTTAGCTCAGACCTACGGGTCCATAGTTAGTAGCTAGATGGCTTCTTCTCTCTTTTTGGATCTCAATACAATGTTCTCCCCCTCTCTTGTGGAAATCTATTCGATGTAATCTTATTTTTGCGGTGTGTTTGTTGAGACCGATGAATTGTGGGTTTATGATCAAGTCTATCTATGAACAATATTTGAATCTTCTCTGAATTCTTTTATGTATGATTGGTTATCTTTGCAAGTCTCTTCGAATTATCAGTTTGGTTTGGCCTGCTAGATTGATCTTTCTTGTAATGGGAGAAGTGGTTAGCTTTGGGTTCAATCTTGCGGTGTCCTTTCCCAGTGATAGTAGGGGCAGCAAGGCACGTATTGTATTGTTGCCCTCGAGGATAACAAGATGGAGTTCTCATCATATTGCATGAGTTTATCCCTCTACATCATGTCATCTTGCTTAAGGCGTTACTCTGTTTTTAACTTAATACTCTAGATGCATGCTGGATAGCGGCCGATGAGTGGAGTAATAGTAGTAGATGCAGACAGGAGTCGGTCTACTTGTCTCGGACGTGATGACTATATACATGATCATGCCTAGATATTCTCATAACTATGCTCAATTCTGTCAATTGCTCAGCAGTAATTTGTTCACCCACCGTAGAATACTTATTCTCTCGAGAGAAGCCACTAGTGAAACCTATGGCCCCGGGTCTATATTTATCATATTAATCTCCTACTACTTAGTTATTTCCTTTGCTATTTCCTTTGCCTTTATTTTACTTTGCATCTTTATCACAAAAATACCAAAAATATTATCTTTATCATATCTATCAGATCTCACTATCGTAAGTGGCCTTATAGGGATTGACAACCCCTATTTGTGTTGGTTGCAAGGATTTATTTGTTTTGTGCAGGTACGAGGGACTCGCGCGCAGCCTCCTACTGGATTGATACCTTGGTTCTCAAAAACTGAGGGAAATACTTATGCTACTTTGCTGCATCATCCCTTCCTCTTCGGGGAAAACCAACGCAGTGCTCAAGAGGTAGCACCTTGCTGGAGGAGTTTTATTCCAAGCTAACTGTCAAGGGGTCCCCATAACACTTAACCGTGCAAGGAACACAAAATCAAGGAACATAACACCGGTATGACAGAAACTAGGGCGGCAAGAGTGGAACAAAACACCAGGCATAAGGCCGAACATTCCACCCTTTACCAAGTATATAGATGAATTAATTAAAATAAGAGATATTGTGATATCCCAACATATCCATGTTACAAAATATGGAACAAACTTCATCTTCACCTGCAACTAAGAATGCTATAAGAGGGGCTGAGCAAAGAGGTAACTTAGCCAGACAACAATTTGCTAGGAAAGGAGGGTTAGAGGCTTGACATGGCAAAATGGGAGGCATGATATAGCAAGTGGTAGGTATCGCGGCATAGCAAAAAGAGCGAGCAACTAGCAAGCAAAGATAGAAGTGATTTCGAGGGTATGGTCATCTTGCCTGAGATCCCGCAAGGAAGAAGAACGAGTCCATGAAGAAGACAAACGGACGTAGTCGAACGAATCCTCACAAACGCAACGTTAACGGAACCAACCCGAAGAAGCAACACCGGAAAGAAGCAAGCAACATAGTAAACAACCATCACATAAACATGGCATGATGCCCAACCAAGTATGATGCATGTCCGGTTTAATGAAGCATGGCATGGCAAAGTGCACAAACAACACTACAAGTTAAGTGGAGCTCAATATGCAACGAGTTGCATATTGATGGAACACCAAATTCAAGTTATTTAGTTCGATCTCGTTTATGTACCCAACAATATTAAATGTTGATTAACAAGACAAGGGGTGAAGCACAACAAAACTACCTATGTAGGCAAGTTTAAATGATGCCGGAAACAACGAACAACAATTCCGGTAAATCCCCATACGCATATTTTAGGTTTGGTACTGTTCTGCCCTAAACCAAATTTTAGAGTTGTTAAACATGCAAAGTAAGTACACCATGATAAACTAGGCATTTTTCGACCCCATTTACATATAAAGATTATTTAAATCCGAGCTACGGTTAATTAGTTATGAATTAAATCATTTTAGCATGTTATTTAAGCAAATTAAAGCAGACATCATTTTAAACATGTCAAACATGATTGAAAGTTGGATATTATTAAACTAGACAAAATTCTAAGCAACTTTCATATATAAAGTTTTACATGTGATGCATAGTTTGTGATATATTAAATGTATGAACATGAGGGTCTTTTCTGTAAAACTGACATCTCTGGATAAATAGGAAAAAACCTCCAGAACTGAAAAAAATGTAATGGGACGAATCCGTCTGGCCCAACAAAGGGGAGGGCTAGATTTGGTGCTCACATTGGGCCTTGAGCCGGACGGTGGAGGAGGGAGGCCGACAGGGCGCTGGGCCTTGGCTGGGCCACGGGGAAGGCGTGGCCCACGCGGGCCGGGGCCGCGGTCAACACCTGGAGACGGATCGGGGATCTCCCGAACAAAATGGAGAGCGGCGGCAGCATGAACGAGGCAGGACGACGGCGGGGTTTTGGCGCGACTCCGGCGAGGTCCAAGGCGCGGGACGGCCGGAGATGAGGTCAGGGACAGATGGAGGAAGCGGATCCGGGCGATGGCTCGCCGGATCCGTTGCGGGGACGGCCGGGACGAGCGCCAGCGACGACGAGGACTCCTGTGGCGAGCTCCTGGAGACAAAAAGGGATCAGGGAGCTCGTGAGGCCAGGGAAGAAGCGTTGAACGAGGCAAAGCAACGACGCCGACGGTGACCTAATGATGTACTCCGGCGAGAAGGTGCGGAGAGGCACGGAGGCGAGGTCGGGGCTCTCAGGCGACGGGGCTGGAGCAAGGAGACGGGACGGCGAGCGTGGGCGGCGCTCGGGCCCCGGATGGGCTCGGGCAGGCCCCGCACGGGCCAGAGCGGGCCGCAGTGGATGAGGGCGCTGGAGGGGCGACGTGGCCTCATCTGGTTGGCCACGGGCGGTGCGGGGTGGCCGCATAGCCAATGGCTACGCGCCAAGTGGCAGGGACAAGGTGGCCGGCGGAGGATCCGAGGGGAAGGTCGGAGGAGGCTGGCGGCTGGTGGTTGGGGCGGCGCGGAAAACGATGGACTCTAGGGTTTTGACAGAAATGGAAGGGGAGGTCGTCCATTTATAGGCAGGGGGCTAGGAGAGGGGGTTTAGGGGGGGTTTTGGTCCGTTTTCGGACCGTTCGATCGCCATCTGGCAGTCCAAAACGGAGAGGGGTAGCAGAGGTGGGCTAGTGGGTTGTGTAGAGGGCCATGGACTGAGAGGAGAGAAGAGAAGTGCAACCCGGCAAGGTTTTCGGAGACCGAAAACGTCCGATGAAAAGACCGGCTATATTGCCGCTATATGTTTAACTGTTGGGCTATCAAACGAGCTCTGAATGCGACGAAAATTGACAGGCGGCCTACTGACAACATAAAAACACCGCATGCCAACTTTCAACCCATTCCGAGAACATTTTCTGGCCACTTATAAAATAATATTTCAGAGGTGCCGCGTGCGCGTGCAAGTGTGTCTGGGCTCAGAACGGACAACAGACGGAACTGGGGGAACCCGGACGAATGCAAGTTTTGAAAACATGATGTTGCAATGCATGTGATTACATGGCAAGATGCAACACGTAAGCAAATGACATGGCAAAGACAACGAATAACTGGAAGACACCTCGCACAACGGTCTCGGGGCATTATAGTGATCGTCTTCATCAACATCACCATCATCATCACCATCGTCATCTCTTTTATGCGGTCCACTCTCCCACACCCTGCTGTAATCCCTACTTGAACATGGTGCTTTATGCCACATATTATGATCCAATGATGTGTTGCCATCCTATGATGTTTTAGTAGATATCCTTTGTCTTTGGGTTGATTGATGATCTAGATTGGTATGAGTTGTATGTTTTATTTTGGTGCTGTCCTATTGTGCCCTCCGTGTCGCACAAGCATGAGGGATTCCCGCTGTAGGGTGTTGCAATACGTTCATGATTCGCTTATAGTGGGTTGCTTGAGTAACAGAAGCATAAACCCGAGTAAGGGGGTTGTTGCGTATGGGATAAAGGGGACTTGATGCTTCAATGCTGTGGTTGGGTTTTACGTTAATGATCTTTAGTAGTTGCGGATGCTTGCTAGAGTTCCAATCATAAGTGCATATGATCCAAAAAGATAAAGTATGTTAGCTTATGCCTCTCCCTCATATGAAATTGCAATGACGACCACCGGTCTTGTTAACAATTGCCTAAGACAATTCTGCACACCGATCCACAATTATTCCACACTCGCCATTTATAATATTTAGTAATATATTCTAACTTTATGATAACAACACCTACTTTTATATTTTATCTCCCCGATACCATGCAAAGTTATCCTCTTCATACCCACAACGTAGTTTTATTTCTCGTTTCTAGTTGGAAGCAAACGTTCGGTGTACGTAGAGTCATATCAGTGGCAGATAGGACTTGAGAGAATATTGATCTTACCTTTATCTCCTTGTGGGTTCGACACTCGATACTTATCACTTCCACCTTTGGGAATTGCTACGATGATTCCCTGCACTTGGGGATTATCAAGCTCTTTTCTGGCGCCGTTGCCGGGTAGCAATAGAGTGGGGTTGATATTCTCATGTGTGCTTCTTTGCTTTCTTCACTAAGTAGATTTTATTTTTTCTTTTTTGTTTCTGTTTAGTTTTGGGTGAAACATACAAAAAAAATATTAAAGAATGAGAATACAAAAAAATTTACTTGCCTCTCATGCCTAAAAAGTTTTTCAATAAGAGAAGTGATTGGAAGATTATGCATTGAAGAAATGAGGGTCGACCTTGAGCACTTGTGTTCATGCTCATGGAAACAATGTAAATTTTTTCATGGAAGCTTCTATGAAAATAATTATCCCCTGGTATATATCCATTGTATTATAAAAATAATGTGCCAAGCTTCGGTTTTAGGATGATTAGATTGCTTGTTTACTATGTATAGTACAAAAATAGAAACTTTGGCTGTAGCGCGTGATTTTACATTTTTTACTAGAAAGTCAAATGGGCCTGAAATTTTTTGCACATTAGTTATGTACAAATTTTTTAAATTTTCATATTTTTATAAATTTTTTTTGGATTTACAGAAGTTTACTAAACTTCCAGATTACTACAGACTGTCCTGTTTTTGACAGATTCTGTTTTCTATGAGTTGTTCGCTTATTTTGATGAATCTATTAGTAGTATCGGGGGGTATGAACCATGGTGAAGTTGGAATACAATACATACAGTTCTAATATTAAACTGGAATAAGTTTGCAACAGTACCTAAAGGTAGTGATTTGCTTTATTACACTAACGGATCTCACAAAGTTTTTGTTAAAGTTTTGTGTGGATGAAGTGTTCGAAGATTGAGGAGCTATCAATATGAGAAGAATAAAGAGAGGCAAGAGCTCAAGCTTGGGGATGCCCAAGGCACCCCAAGTAAATATTTCAAGGATACTCAAGCATCTAAGCTTGGGGATGCCCCGGTTGGCATCCCATCTTTCTTCTTCAACAATTATCGGCATACCTCGGTTTTTGTTTTATTCACATAATTTTTGTCCTTTGTGTTTTTGTTTTTACTTTAAGAACTATGCTAGTATGAGATAGCCCTTTATTGATTTATAGAATACTTCATGTGCTTCACTTATATCTTTTAAGTATGATCTTATAGAATTGCTCTTTGTGCTTCACTTAAATCTTTTGAGTATGGTTTTATAGAATGCTTCGTGTGCTTCACTTATATATTTTGAGCTTGGATATTGGTTAGTCTATATTAATTGTAGAATGCTCCATGAACTTCACTTATATCTTTTGGAGTATGAATAATACTATCATCTAAAGTGGATTTAGAAGAAGTTTGCTCCCACTATTATGAATGAGGAGAATTTTGCTTATGTGGAGAGTAGTAAAATTTCTATGCTTGTAAATCATGAACAGAATGCTTTATGTGATGGCTATATTGTTGATCTCATTCATGATGCTACTAAAAATTATTATGAGGTAGGAATACATGCTTGTAGGAGTCGCAATAATATCAAGTTTTCTCTCTATGTGCTTAAAGTTTTGCAGCTATACTTGTTTTGCCTTCCTATGCTAGTTGATTCTTGTTCCTATAAATTATGTGCTCAAAAAATTCCTAGGCATAGGAAGTGGGTTAGATTTAAATGTGCTAGTCATACTCTTCATGATGCTCTCTTTATGTTTCAATTCTTATCTTTTATGTGAGCATCATTGAAATCATCATGCCTAGCTAAAAGGCATTAAAGAAAAACGCTTGTTGGGAGACAACCCAATATTTACCCTTACTGTTTTTGTGTGTTTTCATGATTAAACTACTGTATTAATCATGTATTATAGCTTTTGTTTCAATAAAGTGCCAAGTAAAATCTTTGGGAAGACTTGGGTGAAAGTTAATGTGATCTTGCTGTAAAAAACAGAAACTTTGCGCTCACGAGATTAGCTGTCATTGTTTACAGAAGAGTGCGATTGAGTTGATTATTTTTTCAGAAGATTAATAGACAGATTCCTCACGTCCACAATTTGTTTCATAATTTTTGGAGTAGTAGAATTATGGTTGGTGTTCAGATCATTATAGACTGTTCTGTTTCTGACAGATTCTGTTTTCATTGCATAGTTTGCTTGTTTTCTAGTTTCTATGGCTTATATTTCTCAATATAAATTGTAGAAATGATATGGTACAACAGGCATTGTGTGAGAAAAATTATGAACCTTGTCTTTGACAGTACCAAAGTGAATGGTTTATTCTTTATCATACTAACATATCTCACGAAGTTCCACTAAGTTTTGTGTGATTGAAGTTTTCAAGCTTGGGTGAGATATCGATATGAGGAGAATAAGGAATGGAAAGACCCTAAGCTTAGGGATGCTCAAGGCACCCCAAGGTAATATTCAAGGAAGACTCAAGCGCCTAAGCTTGGGGATGCCCCGAAAGGGATCCCCTCTTTCGTCTTAAAAAACTATCGGTATACCTTACTCGGAGCTATATTTTTATTCGTCACATGATATGTGTTTTGCTTGGAGTGTATTTTAAATTTTACTTGCTATTTGAATAAAATCATTGGATCTTATATCTTGAATGAAAAAGAATCCTCCCATGGCTATTTAATTATTTGACTACTCAGTATTCTTCACTTATATGTTTTTGGAGTAGTTTGTCATTTACTCACATGCTGCACATATATCCTATGAGTAAATGGTTGAATGAATTGAATATCATAAATCTGAATTTATATACGTTTCATATGCTTATAACATGGGGAGTAATGACTTCACACATAATAAGTATAGGTAGTAAACTTATTGAAAGTTAGCAAACGCAGAATTAGTCACTTGAACAATTCATGAAAGAATATTGAAGGAAGAGAGATTTCACATATAAATATACTATCTTTGTCATCTTTTGCAATTGTGAGCACTCATTAAAATATGACATGCTAAAAAGTTGATGTTGGACTAGGAAGACAACTTAATGGGTTATGTTTTCCTAGATTCAAAACGTTATATTGTCTTGGATCATCCAACATGTTGAGCTTGCCTTTCCCCCTCATGCTAGCCAAATTCTTTGCACCAAGTAGAGATACTACTTGTGCTTCCGAATATCCTTAAACCTAGTTTTGCCATGAGAGTCCACCATATCTACCAATGGATTGAGTAAGATCCTTCAAGTAAGTTGTCACTGTTGCAAGCAATAAAAATTGCTCTCTAAATATGTATGATCTATTAATGTGGAGAAAATAAGCTTTATACGATCTCGTGATATGGAAGAAATAAAAGCTACAGACTGCATAATAAAGGTCCATATCACAAGTGGCAATATAAAGTGACATTCTTTCGCATTAAGATTTTGTGCATCCAACCATAAAAGTGCATGACAACGTCTGCTTCCCTCTGCGAAGGGCCTATCTTTTACTTTTATCTTCTACCCTTATACAAGAGTCATGGTGGTCATCACCTTTCCTTTTTACACTATTTCCTTTGGCAAGCAGTTTGTGTTGGATCGATCTGGATATATATACCCACTTCGATGTAGGTTCTCACAAATTATTATTGTTGACATTACCCTTGAGGTAAAAGGATGGCAGGCGAAACTATAAGCCCCTATCTTTCTCTGTGTCCGATTAAAACTTTGAACCCATAAATATCACATGAGTGTTAGCAATTGTGAAAGATTAAATGATAGTTGAGTATGCGGAGTTTGCTGAATCAAAGCTCTTACATAGACCCTTCCCCAAAATAAGATGAATTGCAATTGTTTGATGACTAAGAGCTTGGTTTGTTAGTTTTCAAGAAAGTTTATGATTTATACTTTAACATGTGAATAGCTTGTTACTTGATCATGAGAAGTTTCATGAGGTGAGCTATTGTTATGATATATAATGATGCTAGAAAAAGTGATTGGAACTATCATTGATGAAACTTATGCACTTGCTAGCATTCACACTTCATAAATTATTTCTTTTATCATTTACCTACTCGAGGACGAGCAGGAATTAAGCTTGGGGATGCTGATACGTCTCCAACGTATCTATAATTTATGAAGTATTCATGCTATTATATTATCCATCTTAGATGTTTTATATGCATTTATATGCTATTTTATATGATTTTTGGGACTAACCTATTAACCTAGAGCCCAGTGTCAGTTTATGTTTTTCCATTGTTTTTGAGTATTGCAGAAAAGGAATACCAAACGGAGTCCAATTGACGTGCCAATTTTTGATGATTTTTTATGGATCAAAAGAAGCCCCCGGAGTAAAAGAGTTGGGCTAGAAGAATCCCGAGCCGTCCACGAGGGTGGGGGGCGCGCCCCACCCCCCTGGGCGTGGGCCCCTATCTCGTGGATGACTCGGAGACCCTCCTGACGTGAATCCGACGCCAAAAATTCCTATAAGTACAGAAACCCCCAGAAAATAACCTAGATCGGAAGTTCCTCTGCCGCAAGCCTTTGTAGCCATGAGAAATCAATCTAGGCCCTCTCTGGCACCCTGCCGAAGGGGGCCATCATCACCGGAGGGCATGGAGGAGGATCCCGGAGGGGCCATCATTGTCATGAAGGCCAAGGACCAGAGGGAGAACCTCTCCCCATCCAGGGGGGAGGCCATGGAGGAGGAAGCACAAGGGGGAGAACCTCTCCTCCTCTCTCTCGGTGGCGCTGGAGTGCCATCGGGAGGGGAATCATCGCCACGGTGATCGTCTTCATCAACATCACCATCATCATCACCATCCTCATCTCTTTTACACAGTCCACTCTCCCGCACCCCACTGTAATCCCTACTTGAACATGGTGCTTTATGACACATATTATGATCCAGTGACGTGTTGCCATCCTGTGATGTTTTGAGTACATATCCTTTGTCTTTGGGTTGATTGATGATCTAGATTGGTATGAGTTGTATGTTTTATTTTGGTGCTGTCCTATTATGCCCTCCGTGTCGCACAAGAGTGAGGGATTCACGCTGTAGGGTGTTGCAATACGTTCATGATTTGCTTATAGTGTGTTGCTTGAGTGACAGAAGCATAAACTCGAGTAAGGGGGTTGTTGCTTATGGGATAAATGGGACTTTATGATTTAATGCTATGGTTGGGTTTTACCTTAATGATCTTTAGTAGTTGCGGATGATTGCTAGAGTTCCAATCATAAGTGCATATGATTGAAGAAGAGAAAGTATGTTAGCTTATGCCTCTCCCTCATATGAAATTGCAATGACGACCACCAGTCTTGTTAACAATTGCCTAAGACAATTCCGCACAACGATCCACCATTATTCCACACTCGCTATTTCTAATATTTAGTAATATATTCTAACTTTATGATAACAACACCTACTTTTATATTTTATCTCTCCGATACCATGCAAAGTTATCCTCTTCATACCCACAACGTAGTTTTATTTCTCGTTTCTAGTTGGAAGCAAACGTTCGGTGTACGTAGAGTCGTATCAGTGGCAGACAGGACTTGAGAGAATATTGATCTGACCTTTCTCTCCTTGTGGGTTCGATACTCCATACGTATCACTTCCACCTATGGGAATTGCTATGATGATTCCCTGCACTTGGATTATCAAGGCTCCGCTGACCCTAATCTGGATACTATAAATTCCTATTTCCCGAGAAAAAATCAAGGAGGAAGTTTCATCACGTTTTATGATACGGAGCCGCTGCCACCTCTTGTTCTTCATCGGAAGGCCAGATATGGAGTCCGTTCGGAGCTTCAGAGAGGGGGATCTTCTGTCTTCGTCATGATCAACCATCCTCCATCACCAATTTGATGATGCTCACTGTCGGGAGTGAGTAATTTCTTCGTAGGCCTGCTGGACGGTGATGGGTTGGATGAGATTCATTATGTAATCGAGTTAGTTTTGTTTGGGCTTGATCCCTAGTATCTGGTACGTCCATTTTGCATCATGCTTTTATATCGATATTTATTGCATTATGGGCTGTTATTACACATCATGACACAATACTTATGACTATTCTCTCATATTTTACAAGGTTTACATAAAGAGGGAGAATGCCGGCAGCTGGGATTCTGGGCTGGAAAAGGAGCAAATATTAGAGACCTATTCTGCACAACTCCAAATGTCCTGAAACTTCACGGAAGAAGTTTTCCAAATATATAAAAAACATTGAGAGCAAGAACTTCACCAGGGGGCCACACCCTGCCCACGAGGGTGGGGGGCGTGCCCTACCCCCCTGGGCGCGCCCCCTACCTCGTGGGCCCCCTGGTGGCCCTCCGGTGACCATCTTCTGCTATATGAAGTCTTTTTATGGGAAAAAATCATAAGCCATCTTCTCGGACGAAACTCCGCCGCCACGAGGCGGAACCAATCTAGGGCTCTGGCGGAGCTATTCTGCCGGGGAAACTTCCCTCCCGGAGGGGGAAATCATCGCCATCGTCATCACCAACGCTCCTCGCACTCCGGGAATTCTATCGCAAACAAACAATAGCATACATAAGCACTCAAGCATATATGCAAGGGTAAAACTCAGATAAGGAAGTCCAAACTGAAAGTTCAACTGAAGTGTTTCGATTTGCAAAAAGAATCAATCAAATCGGAGCTACGAAACTCAAACTACGATCAAAAGAAGTTCGAAAGCAAATCTGCTTGAAACCAAATTTTGAATTGTCAAAATCATGTTCAAGTTGGTTAACTGGAAAGAGGGGTTCGAGATGAAGATTTTGGCGTTGGATTCACTAGATTTGGACGAACGGTTAAAAAGTAACGAGCGTTTGAAGACCAGGGCTAATCCACGATAAAAATAATCGCAAATAGGTCCCTGGCTGAAAATAAAATAAAAGAAAAGACTACCGAACGAACGTTCGCTAGCAAAGACGAATGAACGCGTTCACGAACAGAGGCGTTCGGGTGAACGATAGCTAATTAGCGAAACCGAAGGAAAACCATAACCCTAAAATAAAACCGATCTAAAGCGAAAACCGAAAAAATCAGGCGACAGCGGCGGTTTTTACCGGTTCCTCAAAAAAAACCTGGCGGCGGTGAGGTGAGATCCGGTGGGGCGGGCTCCGGCGGGCTGCGCCTCGGGCGGCGGTGGTGCGGGGAGGCGGCTCCGGCGACGGCGTAGGCGAGGTGGGGCGACGGCGCGGCGTGCGGCAGCACGCAACGTGAGCGGCGACGTGATACATCTCCAACATATCTATAATTTTTGATTGTTCCATGCTATTATATTATCTGTTTTGGATGATAATGGACTTTATTTTACACTTTTATATTATTTTTGGGACTAACCTATTAACCGGAGGCCCAACCCAAATTGCTGATTTTTTTACTTATTTCAGTGTTTCGTAGAAAAGGAATATCAAACGGAGTCCAAACGGAATGAAACCTTCGGGAACGTGATTTTTGGAACAAACATGATCCAGAGGACTTGGAGAGGACGTGAAGAAACGAACGAGGCGGCCACGAAGCAGGGGGGCGCGCCCTCCCCCCTCGTGGGCCCCTCGTGGCTCAACCGACCTACTTCTTCCTCTTATATATGTTCACATACCCCGAAAACATCCAGGAGCACCACGAAACCCTATTTCCACCGCCGCAACCTTCTGTACCCAAGAGATCCCATCTTAGGGCTTTTTCCGGAGCTCTGCCGAAGGGGGCATTGATCACGGAGGGCCTCTACATCAACTCCATGGCCCCTCCAATGATGTGTGAGTAGTTTACCTCAGACCTTCGGGTCCATAGCTAGTAGCTAGATGGCTTCTTCTCTCTCTTTGGATCTCAATACAAAGTTCTCCTCGATTCTCTTAGAGATCTATTCGATGTAACCTTCTTTTGCGGTGTGTTTGTCGAGATCCGATGAATTGTGGGTTTATGATCAAGTCTATCTATGAACAATATTTGAATCTTCTCTGAATTCTTTTATGTATGATCGGTTTATCTTTGCAAGTCTCTTTGAATTATTAGTTTGGTTTGGCCTACTAGATTGATCTTTCTTGCAATGGGAGAAGTGCCTAGCTTTGGGTTCAATCTTGCGGTGCTCGATCCCAGTGACAGAAAGGGAAACGACACGTATTGTATTGTTGCCATCGAGGATAGAAAGATGGGGTTTACATCATATTGCATGAGTTTATCCCTCTACATCATGTCATCTTGCTTAAGGCGTTACTCTGTTCTCATGAACTTAATACTCTAGATGCATGCTGGATAGCGGTCGATGTGTGGAGTAATAGTAGTAGATGCAGAATCGTTTCGGTCTACTTGTCATGGACGTGATGCCTATATACATTATCATGCCTAGATATTCTCATAATTATTCGCTTTTCTATCAATTGCTCGACAGTAATTTGTTCACCCACCGTAATACTTATGCTATCTTGAGTGAAGCCAAACTAGTGAAACCTATGGTCCCGTGGTCTATTTTCCATCATACAAGTTTCCAATCTATTTTATTTTGCAATCTTTACTTTCAATCTATATCATAAAAATACCAAAAATATTTATCTTATTATTATCATCTCTATTAGATCTCACTCTTGCAAGTAGCCGTGAAGGGATTGACAACCCCTTTATCGCGTTGGTTGCGAGGTTCTTATTTGTTTGTGTAGGTACGAGGTGACTCGTGCGTGGTCTCCTACTGGATTGATACCTTGGTTCTCAAAAACTAAGGGAAATACTTACGCTGCTTTACTACATCACCCTTTCCTCTTCAAGGGAAAACTAACGCAGTGCTCAAGAGGTTGCAAGAAGGATTTCTGGCACCGTTGCCGGGGAGATCTACGCCAAGTCAAGACATACCAAGTACCCATCACAACTCTTACCCTTCGCATTATATTATTTTCCATTTGCCTCTCATTTTCCTCTCCCCCACTTCACCCTTGCCGTTTTATTCGCCCTCTTTTCCTTTTACCCTCTCTTTCCGTTCGCTTTTTCTTCGCTTGTTTGCTTGTGTGTTGGATTGCTTGCTTGTCACGATGGCTCAAGATAATAATAAATTTGGTGACTTTGCCAATACCAACAATAATGATTTTATTAGCACTCCGATTGCTCCTCTTACCGATGTTGAATCTTATGAAATTAATACTGCTTTGCTGAATCTTGTCATGAAAGATCCGTTTTCTGGCCTTCCTAGTGAAGATGACGCTACCCATCTAAACAACTTTGTTGATTTATGTGATATGCAAAAGAAGAAAGATGTGGATAATGATATTGTTAAGCTTAAGCTATTTCCATTTTCGCTTAGAGATCGTGCTAAAGCTTGGTTTTCGTCTTTGCCTAAAAATAGTATTGATTCAGGGAATAAGTGCAAAGATGCTTTTATCTCTAAGTATTTTACTCCCGCTAAGATCATCTCTCTTAGAAACAATATTATGAATTTTAAGCAACTTGATCATGAACATGTTGCACAAGCTTGGGAGGGGATGAAATTAATGATACATAATTGCCCTACACATGGATGGAATTTATGGATTATTATACAAAATTTTTATGCTGGACTGAATTTTGCTTCTAGAAATCTTTCAGATTCGGCCGCGGGAGGCACTTTTATAGAAATCACTTTAGGAGAAGCTATAAAACTCCTAGATAATATTATGGTTAATTATTCTCAATGGCACACGGAAAGATCTACTAGTAAAAAGGTGCATGCAATTGAAGAGATTAATGTTTTGAGTGGAAAGATGGATGAACTTATGAAATTGTTTGCTAATAAGAGTGCTCCTACTGACCGTAATGATATGCCTTTGTCTACTTTGATTTAGAATAATAATGAATCTATGGATGTGAATTTTGTTGGTAGGAACAATTTTGGTAACAACGCATATAGAGGTAATTTTAATTCTAGGCGTTTCCTAGTAATTCCTCTAATAATTATGGTAATTCGTACAACAATTCTTATGGAAATTATAAGAAGATGCCATCTGATTTTGAATCTAGTATTGAAGAATTTATTATTTCGCAAAAGAGTTTCAATGCTTTGATTGAAGAAAAATTGCTTAAGATTGATGAGTTGGCCAGGAACGTGGATAGAATTTCTCTTGATGTTGATTCTTTGAAACTTAGATCTATTTCACCTAAGCATGATATCAATGAGTCTCTCGAAGCTATGATAATTTCCATTGATGAGTGTAAAGAAAGAACCGCTAGGATGCGTGCTAAAAAAGATTGCTTTGTGAAAACATGTTCTTCTAGTTTCCATGATAATAAAGATGAAGATCTAAAAGTAATTGATGTGTCCCCTATTAAATCTTTGTTTTGCAATATGAATCTTGAGAATGATGGGACTGGAGATGAGTCAACATTAGTTAGAAGGCATCCCAATGATTCGGAATTTTTAGATCTTGATGCAAAAATTGATAAAAGTGGGATTGGAGAGGTCAAAACTTTAAATAGCAATGGACCCACTATCTTGGGTTTCAAGGAATTTAATTATGATAATTTCTCTTTGATATATTATATTTCCTTGTTGCAATCCGTGCTAAATTCTCCTCATGCTTATAGTCAAAATAAAGCTTTTACTAAACATATCATAGATGCTTTGATGCAATGTTATGAAGAAAAACTTGAGTTGGAAGTTTCTATCCCTAGAAAACTTTATGATGAGTGGGAACCTACTATTAAAATTAAAATTAAAGATCATGAATGCTATGCTTTGTGTGATTTGGGTGCTAGTGTTTCCACGATCCCAAAAACTTTGTGTGCTTTGCTAGGTTTCCGTGAATTTGATGATTGTTCTTTAAACTTGCACCTTGCGGATTCCACCATTAATAAACCTATGGGAAAAATTAATTATGTTCTTATTGTTGCAAATAGGAATTATGTTCCCGTAGATTTTATTGTTCTTGATATAGATTGTAATCCTTCATGTCCTATTATCATTGGTAGACCTTTCCTTAGAATGATTGGTGCAATTATTGATATGAAGGAAGGGAATATTAGATTCCAATTTCCGTTAAGGAAAGGCATGGAACACTTCCCTAGAAAGAAAATTAAATTACCATATGAATCTATTATGAGAGCCACTTATGGATTGCCTACCAAAGATGGCAATACCTAGATCTATCTTCGCTTTTATGCCTAGCTAGGGGCGTTAAACGATAGCGCTTGTTGGGAGGCAACCCAATTTTATTTTTATTCCTTTCTTTTTGTTCCTGTTTAATAATAAATAATTTATCTAGAATCTGTTTTGGTTGTGTTTTTTGTGTTTAATTAGTTTTTGTGCCAAGTAGAACCGTTGGGAAGACTTGGGGAAAGTCTTTTTGATCTTGTTGTAAAAAATGGAAACTTTAGCGCTCACGAGAATTGCTGCCATTTTTTTTACTGGAGACTGCTATTTAGTTAATTATTTTTGTAGATGATTAATAGATAAATTCCTCACGTCCAGAAATTTATTTTAGAAATTTTGGCGTTCCATAAGTATTCGAAACCTACAGATTACTACAGACTGTTCTGTTTTTGACAGATTCTGCTTTTCACGTGTTGTTTGCTTATTTTGATGAATCTATGGCTAGTAATAGAGTTTATGAACCATAGAAAAGTTGGAATACAGTAGGTTTAACACCAATATAAATAAAGAATGAGTTCATTACAGTACCTTGAAGTGGTGGTTTGTTTTCTTTTACTAACGGAGCTCACAAAGATTTTCTTTTAAGTTTTGTGTTGTGAAGTTTTCATGTTTTGGGTAAGGATATGATGGATTATGGAACAAGGAGTGGAAAGAGCCCAAGCTTGGGGATTCCCAAGGCACCCTAAATACAAGGACACCAAAAAGCCTAAGCTTGGGGATGCCCCGGAAGGCATCCCCTCTTTCGTCTTCGTCCATCGGTAACTTTACTTGGAGCTATATTTTTATTCGCCACATGATATGTGTTTTGCTTGGAGCATCTTGTATGATTTGAGTCTTTGATTTTTAGTTTACCACAATCATCCTTGCTATACACACCTTTGGGGAGAGACACACATGATTGGAATTTATTAGAATACTCTATGTGCTTCACTTATATCTTTTGAGCTATACATTTTTTTGCTCTAGTGCTTCGCTTATATCTTTTAGAGCACGGTGGTGCTTCTATTTTATAGAAATAATTGATATCTCATGCTTCACTTATATCATTTTGAGAGTCATTATAACAACATGTTATAAATTTTAAATGCTAAGAGAAGTTGGATGCTTGATAGATGGTTTTGAGATATAAAGGTCGTAATATTAGAGGTGTGCTAGTTGAGTAATTGTGAAATTGATGAATACTTGTGCTGAAGTTGGCAAGTCTCGTAGCATGCACATATGGTGAATGTTATGTGACAAATTTTAAGCATGGGGTGTTATTTGATTGCTTTCCTTATGAGTGGCGGTCGGGGACGAGCGATGGTCTTTTCCTACCAATCTATCCCCCTAGGAGCATGCATGTAGTGCTTGGTTTTGATGACTTGTAGATTTTTGCAACAAGTATGTGAGTTCTTTATGACTAATGTTGAGTCCATGGATTATACGCACTCTCACCCTTCCATCATTGCTAGCCTCTTCGGTACCATGCATTGCCCTTTCTCACCTTGAGAGTTGGTGCAAACTTCGCCGGTGCATCCAAACCCCGTGATATGATATGCTCTATCACACATAAGCCTCCTTATATCTTCCTCAAAACAGCCACCATAACTACATATTATGGCATTTCCATAGCCATTCCAAGATATATTGCCATGCAACTTTCCACCATTCCATTTATTATGACACGCATCATTATTGTCATATTTCTTTGCATGATCATGTAGTTGAGATCGTATTTGTGGCAAAGCCACCGTTCATAATTTTTTCATACATGTCACTCTTGATTCATCGCAATCCCGGTACACCGCTGGAGGCATTCACATAGAGTCATATTTTGTTCTAAGTATCGAGTTGTAATTCTTGAGTTGTAAGAAAATAGAAGTGTGATGATCATCATTAGAGCATTGTCCCTTGTGAGGAAAGGATGATGGAGACTATGATTCCCCCACAAGTCGGGATGAGACTCCGGACGAAAAAAAGAGAAAAGAGGCCAAAAAAAGAAGGCCCAAATAAAAATAAATAAATGAGAGAAAAAGAGAGAAGGGACAATGTTACTTCCACACTTGTGCTTCTAAGTAGCACCATGATCTTCATGATAGAGAGTCTCTTGTGTTGTCACTTTCATATACTAGTGGGAATTTTTCATTATAGAACTTGGCTTGTATATTCCAATGATGGGCTTCCTCAAATGCCCTAGGTCTTCGTGAGCAAGCAACTTGGATGCACACCCACTTAGTTTCTTTTATGAGCTTTCACATATTTATAGCTCTAGTGCATCCGTTGCATGGCAATCCTACTCCTTGCATTGACATCAATCGGTGGGCATCTCCATAGCCCATTGATTAGCCGCGTCAATGTGAGACTTTCTCCCTTTTTGTCTCCTCACACAACCTCAATCATCATATTCTATTCCACCCATAGTGCTATGTCCAAGGCTCGCGCTCATATATTGCGTGAAAGGTGAAAGAGTTTGAAAAGGCTAAGTATGAAACAATTGCTTGGCTTGTCATCGGGGTTGTGCATGATGAGAGCATTTTGTGTGACGAAAATGAAGCATGGCCAAACTATATGACTTTGTAGGGATAAGTTTTCTTTGGCTATGGTATTTTGATAAGAAATAATTGCTTGATTAACATACTTGGAGTATTACTATTTTTATGTCAACAATAAACTTTTATCTTGAATATTTCGGGTCTGAACATTCATGCCACAATAGAGAAAATTACATTGAGAAATATGTTAAGAAGCATTCCACATCAAAAATTCTGTTTTATCATTTACCTACTCGAGGACGAGCAGGAATTAAGCTTGGGGATGCTTGATACGTCTCCAACGTATCTATAATTTTAGATTGTTCCATGCTATTATATTAACTGTTTTGGATGAAAATGGGCTTTATTTTACACTTTTATATTATTTTTGGGACTAACCTATTAACCGGAGGCCCAGCCCAAGTTGCTATTTTTTTTTGCCTATTTCAGTGTTTCGTAGAAAAGGAATATCAAACGGAATGAAACCTTCAGGAACGTTATTTTTGGAACAAACATGATCCAGAGGACTTGGAGTGGACGTCAAGAAACGAACAAGGCGGCCACGAGACAGGGGGCACGCCAACCCCCTGGGTGCGCCCTCCCCCTCGTGGGCCCCTCATGGCTCAACCGACCTACTTCTTCCTCCTATATATGTTCACATACCCCGAAAACATCCAGGAGCACCACGAAACCCTATTTCCATAGCCGCAACCTTCTATACCCAAGAGATCCCATCTTGGTGCCATTTTCGTAGCTCTGCTGGAGGGGGCATTGATCACGGAGGGCCTCTACATCAACTCCATGGCCCCTCTGATGATGTGTGAGTAGTTTACCTCAGACCTTCAGGTCCATAGCTAGTAGCTAGATGTCTTGTTCTCTCTCTTTGGAATACAAGGTTCTCCTCGATTCTCTTGGAGATCTATTCGATGTAACCTTCTTTTGCGTGTGTTTGTCGAGATCCGATGGATTGTGGGTTTATGATCAAGTCTATCTATGAACAATATTTGAATCTTCTCTGAATTCTTTTATGTATGATTGGTTTGTCTTTGCAAGTCTCTTCGAATTATCAGTTTGGTTTGGCCTACTAGATTGATCTTTCTTGCAATGGGAGAAGTGCTTAGCTTTGGGTTCAATCTTGCGGTGCCCAGTCCCAGTGACGGAAAGGGAAATGACACGTATTGTATTGTTGATATCGAGGATAAAAAGATGGGGTTTACATCATATTGCATGAGTTTATCCCTCTACATCATGTCATCTTGCTTAAGGCGTTGCTCTGTTCTTATGAACTTAATACTCTAGATGCATGCTGGATAGCGGTCGATGTGTGGAGTAATAGTAGTAGATGCAGAATCGTTTCGGTCTACTTGTCACAGACGTGATGCCTATATACATGATCATGCCTAGATATTCTCATAATTATTTGCTTTTCTATCAATTGCTCGACAGTAATTTGTTCACCCACCGTAATACTTATGCTATCTTGAGAGAAGCCACTAGTGAAACCTATGGTCCCCGGGTCTATTTTCCATCATACAAGTTTCCAATCTATTTTATTTTGCAATCTTTACTTTCAATCTATATCATAAAAATACCAAAAATATTTATCTTATTATTATCATCTCTATTAGATCTCACTCTTGCAAGTGGTCGTGAAGGCATTGACAACCCCTTTATCGCATTGGTTGCGAGGTTCTTATTTGTTTGTGTAGGTACGAGGTGACTCGCGCGTGGTCTCCTACTGGATTGATACCTTGGTTCTCAAAAACTGAGGGAAATACTTACGCTGCTATACTACATCACCCTTTCCTTTCCAAGGGAAAAACAACGCAGTGCTCAAGAGGTAGCATGGCGGCGGATTAAAGCGGGGACGGCGGGGCTGCATTGGTGTGGTGGTGGTGGCGGCGGGGGGCCTCGGGCTTTAAAGGCCGTGGGTGGTGGCTTGCGCGAGGGGGCGGGGCACGTGTCCGCCTCGGACACGGCGGCGGCCGGCGAACCTCGGGACTCCCGTCCTGAGTCGGCGGGGGAGGCGGCGCGGCTGGGCCAGCCTGCTTGGCTGGGCCTTAGGCCCAGTCGGGCGGGAACTTTTTTTAAATAAATTCTGGCAAAAACAAAAATCTTAATAAAATATAGAAAAATTCGAAAAATGCCAAAACTATTTTCACCGTCTAAATAAAATAATTAGAACAAAGTGAACATTTTTCTGGCCTAAAAACAATTTTGGAAAATGCATATTTTTCTAATTCAAATAAAATAGCAATAAAATCCCAAATAAAATATTAATTTGATTTTAACATTCTTCCTCCAATATTCCTCTCTTATTTTGGTGAAGTCATTTTATCTCCTCTCATGTATTTTAATATTGCAAATATTACGGAGAGAAAATTATTAAAATCAAAATGATCCTCTTTTCAAATTTGAAAATAAATGGTATCCCAACTCTCTCTGTGGGTCCTTGAGTTGCTTAGGATTTCTAGGATCACAAACAAAATGCAAATAAAATATGACATGCATACAATTACCTATGTATAACATCCAAATTGAAAATTTGGGATGTTACAAACCTACCCCCCTTAAGATGAATCTCGCCCTCGAGATTCAGGTTGGGTAGAAAATAGGTGCGGGTGGTGAGGGAGTCCTGGATTAGGGGTTCTCCGGACAGCCAGACTATCTCCATTGGCCGGACTGTTAGACTATGAAGATACAAGATTGAAGACTTCGTCTCATGTCCGGATGGGACTCTACTTGGCGTGGAAGGCAAGCTAGGCAATACAAATATGGATATCTCCTCCTTTGTAACCGACCTTGTGTAACCCTAACCCTCTTCGGTGTCTATATAAACCGAAGGGTTTTAGTCCGTAGGACAACAATCACAACATACAATCATACCATAGGCTAGCTTCTAGGGTTTAGCCTCTCTGATCTCGTGATAGATCTACTCTTGTACTACCCATATCATCAATATTAATCAAGCAGGACGTAGGGTTTTACCTCCATCAAGAGGGCCCGAACCTGGGTAAAACATCGTGTCCCCTTCCTCCTGTTACCATCCCACCTAGACGCATAGTTCGGGACCCCCTACCCGAGATCCGCCGGTTTTGACACCGACATTGGTGCTTTCATTGAGAGTTCCTCTGTGTCGTCGCTGTTAGGCTTGATGGCTCTTACTATCATCGATAGCGATGCGGTCCAAGGTGAGACTTTTTTCCCCAGACAGATCTTCGTATTTGGCGGCTTTGCACTGCGGGCTAATTCGCTTGGCCGTCTGGAGCAGATTGAAAGCTACGCCCTTGGCCGTCAGGTCAGATTTGGAAGTTTGAACTACACGGCTGACATCCTCGGAGACTTGATCTTCGACGGATTCGAGCCACAGCCGGGCGCGCCACACTATCGCGATGGGTATGACCTAGCTCTGCCGTCGCACAGTACCCCAGAGACCACGCCCGCATCAGCTCCGACCCTTAGTTCGGAGCCAACTGCGCCCATCAAGGACGGGTGGTTAGACACCGCCTCAGGGGCTGCAGTATCAACAGCGATCGAGCCAAACACCAGCATAATCCTCTGCGCAGCCCGTGACTCCAAGGTGTCGGACTCTTTTCCGGACTCCGAACCATCCGCGCCCCTGCCAATTGAATCTGATTGGGCGCCGATCATGGAATTCACCGTCGCGGATATCTTTCAGCACTCGCCCTTCGGCGACATTCTGAGTTCACTAAGGTCTCTCTCTTTGTCAGGAGAGCCCTGGCCATACTATGGCCAACAGGATTGGGATGCAGACGACAAAGAAATTTGACGCCCACCCACCACCCACTTTGTAGCCACTGTCGATGATTTAACCAACATGCTCGACTTCGACTCCGAAGACATCGACGGTATGGACGACGATGTAGGAGACGAACATGAACCAACGCCTATAGGGCACTGGAAAGCCACCTCGTCATATGACATATACATGGTGGATACACCCAATGAAGGCAATGGCGACGAGATAGCGGAGGATGACCCCTCCAAGAAACAACCCAAGTGCCGACGTCAGCGGCGCCGCTCTAAGTCCCGCCAAAGCAAAAGTGGTGATACCGGCACAGGAGATAATAACACTCCGGATAGTGCCGAAGACAACAACAATCCCCTCCAGTAAGATTTAGAGCAGGAGGATGAAGGAGCCAGCTCTCCTGAGAGAGCGGCAGATGAAGAGGAGGAGGATGGCAATTACATCCCCCCCTCCGAAGACGAGGCAAGCCTCGGCGACGATGAATTCGCCATCCCAGAGGATCCCGTCGAACAAGAGCGCTTCAAGCGCTGGCTTATGGCCACGTCACATAGCCTGAAGAAAAAGCAGCAGCAGCTTCAAGCTGATCAAGATCTGCTAGCTGACAGATGGACTGAAGTCCTCACGGCCGAGGAATATAAACTCGAGCCCCCTCCAAGAACTACCCAAAGTGTAGGTTACTACCCCGACTGGAGGAAGAAGCGTATGATACGGCTGAGCGGCCACCTCGTGGCCGCGATAGAGAGGCATTCCAGCCAAAAGCTCAGCCTCCACCCCGACGCCATTCAAATAAAAAGGCGTGGGGAGATACGCCAGACCTGCTAGACATATTGGAGGACAAAGCAAAGCATGCAAGATCAATCTATGGATCACGACGGCGCACCACTCCGCGAGACGATAAACGTCACACCGGATACAGTAAAAACAAATCTGGCCGGGCCGAACACAACGGGCAAGACCTATTCGAGCTGCGTCGCGATATAGCCCAATACAGAGGCGCCGCACACCCCTTATGCTTCACAGACGAAGTAATGGAACATCAATTCCCACAAGGTTTCAAACCTGTAAATATTGAATCATACGACGGCACAACAGATCCCGCAGTATGGATTAAGGATTTCCTCCTCCACATCCACATGGCCCGCGGTGATGACTTACACGCTATCAAATACCTCCCACTAAAGCTCAAAGGACCAGCGCGGCATTGGCTTAACAGCTTGCTAGCGGACTCCATTAGCTATTGGGAAGATCTGGAAGCCGCGTTCCTCGACAACTTTCAGGGCACTTATGTGCAACCACCAGACGCCGATGACTTGAGCCACATAATTCAGCAGCCAGAAGAGTCGGCTAGGCAATTCTGGACTCGGTTTCTTACAAAGAAAAATCAAATTGTCGACTGTCCGGATGCGGAGGCCATAGCGGCTTTCAAGCACAACATCCGAGACGAGTGTCTAGCCCGGCACTTTGGTTAGGAAAAGCCGAAATCTATGGCAGCTCTCATGACGCTCATGACCCGCTTTTGTGCGGGAGAAGACAGCTGGCTGGCTCGCAGTAATAACATATCAAAGAACCATGATACCTCAGATACCAAGGACGGCAATAATAGGTCACGTCGCAACAAACATAAGTGCCACATTAACAGCAAAAATACCAAGGATACAGTAGTCAATGCCGGATTCAAAGGCTCTAAACCCGGTCAGCGGAAAAAGCCATTCAAACAAAGTACGCCGGGTCCGTCCATCTTGGACCGTATACTCAATCGGTCGTGTCAAATACACGGCACCCCAGACAAGCCAGCCAATCACACCAACATGGATTGTTGGGTGTTCAAGCAGGCCGTCAAGTTAATTGCCAAAAACAAGGACAAGGGGCCGCATAGCGATGACGAGGAGGAGCCCCGGCAGCCGCACACCGGAGGGCAGAAGAGGTTTCCCCCGCAAGTGTGGATGGTGAACATGATATACGCGACCCACATTCCCAAAAGGGAGCGGAAGCGTGTGCTCAGGGACGTATATGAGTTGGAGCCAGTCGCCCCAAAGTTCAACCCTTGGTCCTCCTGTCTGATCACCTTCGATCGCAGGGAGCATCCCACTAGTATCCGTCATGGCGGATTCGCCGCACTGATCCTAGACCCAATCATCAATGGATTTCACCTCACTCGAGTCCTTATGGATGGCGGCAGCAGCCTGAACCTGCTTTATCAGGACACAGTGCGCAAAATGGGTATAGACCCCTCAAGGATCAAACCCACAAAAATGACCTTTAAGCGCGTCATTCCAGGTGTAGAGGCCCATTGCACAGGCTCAATTACACTGGAAGTGGTCTTCAGATCCGCGGATAACTTCCGAAGCAAAGAGTTAATCTTTGATATAGTCCCGTTCCGTAGTGGTTATCACGCGCTGCTCGGGCGAACCGCATTTGCTAGATTCAATGCGGTACCGCTTTATGCATACCACAAGCTCAAGATGCCAAGACCTCGCAGAGTTATTACAGTCAATGGAAACACAGAGCGCTCTCTCCGAACAGAGGAGCACACCGCAACCCTTGCAGCAGAAGCGCAAAACAGCCTTTCAAGGCAATCCACTAGTTCGGCGTTTCAAAACCCGGACACCTTCAAGCGCGCACGGAGCAACCGGCAAATAGATCGCCTGGCGCAATCTGAGCTTGCGTAGCAATGCGGCCCCCACCCCAGTCCCAGCCAAATGGCGAAACTCGTGCCGCGCGTACATAATTACGCATTAAAAATACCATGGGCACAGGTGGGGAGGGGGGCACAACTGCGGCACGCCCCAAGACACGGCTTAAGCTGCACTAGAGGCTTCCCATTTGGTTATTTTTTTCAGGACCTTAATCTCGGGAAACACTGTCCGGCAGCACTATTGTCGAACACATGATGCAGCAACCAAGGAGGCAGACAACTACGTCATACCACGAAACTCCCAGGTTGATTACAGTAACGAGCGAAATATTCGATTTAATATCATTCCTCAGCTCGCCCTTGGAAGGGACATAGTCCTACTCTTTGCTTATCGCACTATCCGTATCACTTCGCTTTAACGCAATTTTTTAATAAACAATGCATGACATTACGACTATTATTGCATTCTTGATATATATATATGTGTGTGTGTGTGTGTGTGTGTGTGTGTGTGTTCATTAGCGACGCCTTGCAACCGTACACTTTGGTACGGCCAATACACCAGGGGCTTACGTACCCCACAATATGGTGTGAAAAGTCCGAACACTTTCACAAGAGCGGCACCCCGAACTTGTAGCATTATATGCATCAGCTCCGAATCATGTCTTTGGTCAAATGTTGGGTTTGCCCGGCTCCTATGTTTTGGTACCTTACATTCCGCTCTATCGGCTAAGGTAGCGCTAGGAGAACTACTGCGATTGTGCCCCGGTTCTGCCGGGCTTAGCACCTCAATAGAGAAAGCTAAAACTGACTGTCATGATAAGGCGAGAGACTGGTCGCTGTTCGACGAGGTTTTTCGAATACCTAAAGACTTATGCCGCTTAGGGCGAGGGGCTGGCCCTGTCCGGCTTACAGGCGTGTATCGTGCCCCGAATTCAGCCTTCCGAATACCAAGGGCTTCGCCGAAATTTAAAATTATAGAATTCTATGGCTAAGTGAGATTGATAAAGCATTATTAGTCCGGTTGCCTTGTTCGTTGTGCTGAGCACCTCCCTCGAAGGACCCAAATATGGGAACAAGAGTGCTCAGATTTATCTTGAACACCCCAGCACTCGTGGCATGGGGGCAGAAGCCGAGGACTAGCCATCTCTCAGATTGGATAAACGGCCAAATAGAAGGTAATATTTTAAATTCAAACAAGCGTTGCATAGCGCATATGAAAAAAGTTTTCATCATACAGGATCACACGAGCAAGTTTACTCAAATATTACATCCTTTGAACATTCGTCCGCTACAAGACGGGCACCCTTCAGGACACCCTCATAATAAATTTCGGGGGTGGTGCGATGCTCCTTGCCCTGCGGCGGCCATTCCTTGATCAGCTTCACATCGTCTAGCTTGGCCCACTACACCTTCACACGGGCGAAAGCCTGGCGTGCACCTTCGATGCAGACGGTACCGCTTGATTACCTCCAGCCGTGGGCAAGCATCCACAAGCCGCCTCACCAGGCCGAAGTAGCTGTTCGGAAGGACGTCACCAGGCCACAGCCAGACTATAAGGCCCTTCATGGCCTGTTCAGCCACCTTGTGCAGCTTGACCAGCTACTTTAGCTGGTCACCCAGAGGCATTGGGTGTTCGGTCCCAGTATACTGAGACCATAACAGCTTCTCCGTTGAGCTCCCCTCCTCGGCATGGTAAAACTGCGCGTCATCGGACACGCTGCGGGGCAAATCTGCGAATGCTCCTGGAGAGCTCCGAATTCGGGTAAGTAATCGGTAAGTTACTTTTACATGCTTGCTCTGCATATAGAATGCCTTACCCGTCGCTATCTTCTTCATTGCATCGACCTCCTGGAGGGCCTTCTAGGCCTCGGCCTTGGCACTCTTCGCGCTCTCGAGGGCCGTGGCAAGCTCAGACTCTCGCGTCTTCAAGTCAATCTCCAATGCCTCGTGCCTCGTCACGAGAGCCTGGAGCTCTTGCTACACCTCGCCCACCCGAGCCTCGTGCTTCTCTCGCTCGGTGCGCTCCTTGGCCGCTTTATCTTCGGCCTTGGTTAGCGCTTGCTTCAGGGTCGCCACCTCGGTCGTGGCCCCTGGCAAACATACAATGATCCTGTCATTTTGCAATCACGTCCTTTTTATATATACATATCTATAGACGTGGTATTACTTACCCTTGTTCTCCTCGAGCTGCCTCTTGGCAAGGCCGAGCTCTTTCCTGGACCCCTCGAGGTCCTGCTTCAGTACGGCGACCTCCGCAGTCAGTGCGGCGGACGCCAGCAGCGAAGCCTGCATATGCATATTGACACACTTATATTACACTCCTGCGATATTATTTGATCCTCTGTTCGGATTTTCTCCGTGGACAACCGAACAAAGCATCAGGGGCTACTGTCTATGCGGTAATATTTCTACTACATTTTAAAACACTTACCTCAAAGCCTGTTAGAAGGCTGGCACAGGCTTCAGTCAATCCGCTCTTGGCGGACTGAACCTTCTGGATCACCGCACTCATGATAGTACGGTGCTCCCCGTCGATGGAGGTGCTGCGAAGCGCTTCCAGCAGATTGTCCGGTGCCTCTGGATGGACAGAGGTCACTGGCACAGGCGTCTTTCCCCTCTTAGAAGGAGGCCGCCTGCCCGAGCCTGGAACCGCTGGAGGTTCTGGCACGGTGTTCGGCTGAGGGCCGAACTTGGAGCTCTCAGGGGCCCCGTCCCCCCGGCTCCCAGAGTCCGGAAGGTCGCCTTGAGGCGCCTCTGGGACTATCTCCCCTCGATCCGGTGCCTCTTGAGACAACACCTCGGCGTCGTTGGCAGGATGAGGGGAGGTGGCGGTCGGGACTGGATCGCTATCCATGTCCGACAAGCCCAAGGAGCCATCCGACGATGTATCGATACTGGCTCAGGGCGGCCTGCATAATTGTGTTCGGCGTTAGGGAAAGCAGTGCGACAAAGGAATCCTATGGGTTACTCTGGTATCCGAATACTTACGATCTCCCCGGGAGCTTGGCGCTGGGCAACCACTCGTCTTCGCCTTCGTCGGTGGCGGTGGAGCTGTCCGGAAGGAGAGTCCTTCCCTTCTTGGACCCTTCGGCCCCCCAGTTGGGGTGGCCTTCCTTTTCCTATCTCCCCCAGTCGGTGGGGGAGCATCTTCTTCTTCTTCCTCGTCTTCAGGGGAAGAGTGCGCCGTAGAGTCATCGGACGGTGAGTCCGACGACGCCTGGCGTCGGGAACTCTTTCGGGTTCCCTTGGCCTTCTTGGTCTTCTCCGGCACCTTATAAGGGGCCGGAGTCATCATCTTCGCCAGAAGAGCGTCTGCGGGGCTTTCGGGCAATGGAGCCGGACAGTCGATCTGTCCGGCCATCTTCTGCCAGTCCTGTCAAAGGTACGGGAGTTTAGATCCCGCATAGAGTCAATCTATAAAAAAACAAGTATCATGTGAATGGTAAAGCAGCTTACCACACTGGCTTGGCGCTTCGCGCTGAATCCGCGATCCTCAGTAATAGGAGGGGGGGACCTCGGCACTTTTGAACAGCACCCTCCAGGCATCTTCATGAGTCATGTCGAAGAGCCTGTTCAGAGTTCGGTGCTGCGCCGGGTCAAACTCCCACAAGTTGAACTCCCGTTGTTGGCACGGGAGGATCTAGCGGATGAGCATAACTTGGACTATGTTGACAAGCTTGAGCTTCTTGTTCACCATGTTTTGAATACATGTTTGGAGTCCAGTCAGCTCTTCTGAACTACCCCAGGGTAGGCCCTTCTCTTTCCAGGAGGTGAGCCGCATGGGGATGCCAGATCGGAACTCAGGGGCCGCTGCCCATACAGGGTCGCGCGGCTCGGTGATGTAGAACCACCCCGATTGCCACCCCTTTATGGTTTCCACAAAGGAGCCCTCGAGCCATGTTACGTTGGGCATCTTTCCCACCATGGCGCCTCCGCACTCTGCCTGGCGGCCGCCCACCACCTTCGGCTTGACATTGAAGGTCTTCAGCCATAAGCCGAAGTGGGGCTTAATGCGGAGGAAGGCCTTGCACACGACGATAAACGCCGAGAAGTTGAGGATGAAGTTCGGGGCCAGATCGTGGAAATCCAGGCCGTAATAGAACATGAGCCCCCGGACAAATGGATGGACAGGGAATCCCAGTCCGCGGAGGAAATGGGTGAGGAATACTACCCTCTCATGGGGCCTAGGGGTGGGGATGAGCTGCCCCTCATCTGGGAGCCGGTGCGCGATGTCGTCGGACAGGTATCCGGCTCTCCTCAGTTTCTTGATGTCTCCCTTCATGACGGAGGAGACCATCCACCTGCCTCCCGCTCCGGACATGGTTGGAGAAGGTTGAGGTGGGAAGTGTGGACTTGGGCGCTAGAGCTCGAGTGTGCGAGAACGGATGAGCAAAGGAGGAAGAAGGCGTGGATAGAAAGGTGAATCCTTATCCCTTTATATGGGCGGACGAAGCTAAGCATCCCCACTTGCCTGGAAAAACTCGCTTATCCCCCAAGCGCCGCAATTGATGGCGCGGTTGGGTTACCCATGCCCGTATTGATGAGAATCCCGTAATAAGGGGACACGATCTCTGCTTTGACAAGACATGTCGAAAAACTGCCTCGCGTTATGTGCGGGGCTGGTTAAAGGAAACAGTTCAAATAATCACCGGGCCATGACATAACGTCGTGCTGCCAAAACAAGCCAGCAAATTAGATCTGCGAAAATATTATTCTCTCTATGGTGGAATGTGGAATTTATTTTGCAGGGTCGGACACTATCCTCGTATTCAAATTCTTCTATGATATATTCGGAGAAGGAACCCGCCTTGCAATGCCGAAGACAATACTGCGCGCCGGACTCATCGTCATTGAAGCTTGGTTCAGGGGCTACTGAGGGAGTCCTGGATTAGGGGGTCTCCGGACAGCCGGACTATCTCCATTGGCCGGACTGTTAGACTATGAAGATACAAGATTGAAGACTTCATCTCGTGTCCGGATGGGACTCTACTTGGCGTGGAAGGCAAGCTAGCAATACGAATATGGATATATCCTCCTTTGTAACCGACCTTGTGTAACCCTAACCCTCTTCGGTGTCTATATAAACCGAAGGGTTTTAGTCCATAGGACAACAATCACAACATACAATCATACCATAGTCTAGCTTCTAGGGTTTAGCCTCTCCGATCTCGTGGTAGATCTACTCTTGTACTACCCATATCATCAATATTAATCAAGCAGGACGTAGGGTTTTACCTCCATCAAAAAGGCCTGAACCTGGGTAAAACATCATGTCCCCTTCCTCCTGTTACCATCCCGCCTAGACGCACAGTTCGGGACCCCCTACCTGAGATCCGCCGGTTTTGACACCGACAGGTGGTCTTTTCATAGATCTTCTTCTCGTTCCCAGGTAGCTTCATCCTCGTATGGTGGCTCCACTGAACTTTGCAAAACTTGATAATCTTGCTGCGTGTAACTCGGCTGGCAAATTCGAGAATCTTGACGAGCTTCTCCTCGTAAGTCAAATCACTCTCCAACCGAATTGCTTCTAGGGGCACTGTATCTCTTAGTGGAATATCGGCCATCTCTGCATGGCACTTCTTTAACTAGGAAAAATGAAACACATGATGAACTCTCGACAGTCCTTCGGGTAATTCCAACTTGTAGGCGACCTCTCCCATATGTTCCAGGACTCGGTATGGTCCTACTAATCTCGGGGCTAACTTTCCCTTAACTCCAAATCGTTTAACTCCTCGTAGTGGTGACACTCGAAGATACGCTCTATCTCCAATTTCGTAGACTACCTCCTTACATTTAGTATCGACATAACTCTTCTGCCTGGACTGAGCTATCTTGAGTCTATCTCGAATCAACTTAACCTTCTCTTCAGACTCTTTGATCAAATCTGGTCCAAACAACTGACGGTCTCCAACTTCATCCCACATTAACGGTGTCCTGCACCTCCTTCCATACAAAGCTTCGAAAGGTGCCATCTTCAAACTAGCCTGATAATTGTTGTTGTATGAGAACTCTGCGTAAGGCAAATTGTCATCCCAACTAGATCCATAATCTAGTGCACAAGCTCTCAACATGTCCTCCAGAATCTGATTAACTCTCTTGGCCTGTCCATCTGTCTGCGGATGAAAGGCTGTATTGAACTCTAGCCTAGTACCCAAGGTCTGGTGCAGCTGATTCCAAAACTTCAAAGTAAATTGTGTTCCTCTATATGATATGATAGTCCTCGGAACTCCATGCAGACATACGATTCTGTTCATATATATCTTGTCCAACTTCGCGCTTGTATAAGTGGTTTTCACTGGAATAAAGTGAGCTACCTTGGTTAAGTGATCAACTACTACCCAGATTGAATCATATGTCGCTTGGGTCCTGGGTAATCCGGTGATAAAATCCATGCCAAGCTTGTCCCACTTCCATTCAGTTATCGACATAGGCTGTAGCAATCCTGCTGGCTTCTGATGTTCTGCCTTCACGCTCTGACATACATCACATACTGCTACATACTCGGCAATATCCTTCTTCATTCCTGTCCACCAGAAACGTTCCTTCAAACCCAAATACATCTTGGTGTTTCCAGGGTGAATCGAGTATGGCGAGTCATGAGCTTCCTGAAGTATTAACTTCCTGATCTCCTCATTATTGGGCACATATATACGATCCTCAAACCATAGAGTCTCGTGCTCATCCTCACGAAAACCCTTGGCTTTTCCTTTGCTCATTTTCTCCTTCATCTCCGCATTTTCCCTATCATCCTTCTGAGCTTCTCGAATCCTTTCCAATAATGTAGACTGAACCTCCATTGTTGCCACAAAACCTCTTGGAACTATCTCCAAACAAAGTTCCTTGAGATCGTCAACTAACTCCTGTGGTAAGCCTCCGCTTACAAGGGTATTGGCATAACTCTTTCGGCTCAAAGCATCTGCTACGACATTGGCCTTTCCTGGGTGATAGTGCAAGTTCATATCATAATCCTTTATAAGCTCCAACCATCTCCTTTGTCTGAGATTTAGTTCCTTCTGCGTGAAAATGTACTTCAAACTCTTGTGATCCATGTACACATCACATCTGTTTCCAATCAGAAAATGTCTCCAAGTCTTGAGCACATGCACTATGGCTGCTAACTCCAAATCATGCGTGGCATAATTCAACTCATGGGGTCGAAACTGACGTGAGGCATATGAAACAACTCTTCCATCTTGCATCAGTACACCTCCAAGTCCTAAGCGAGAAGCATTGCAATACACTTGGAAATCCTTGCGTATATCCGGAAGAATCAACACTGGGGCTGTAACCAAACGTTTCTTCAACTCCTGAAAACTGGCCTCACATACATCCATCCATTTAAACTTAGTGTCCTTCTTCAACAACTCCATCATAGGCTTCGCAATTTTGGAAAAATTCTCAATGAATCTCTGATAATATCCCGCGAGTCCTAGAAAACTGCGGATCTCCCCAACTGAGGTGGGTGCTAACCACTCAGTGATAGACTGAACTTTAGTGGGGTCTACTACTATATCTTCTGATATAACATGTCCAAGAAATCCAACTTCCTTCAACCAAAACTCACACTTGCTAAACTTGGCATACAACTGATGTTCTCTGAGCTTCTCGAGAACTAAGCGCAAGTGTTCCTTGTGTTCCTCTTCATTCTTCGAGTATACCAAAATATCATCAATGAACACCACAACAAATTTATCCAGGAACTCCATGAACACTTTATTCATCATGCTTATGAAATAGGCAGGGGCATTTGTCAATCCAAATGACATGATCGTGTACTCATATAGCCCGTACCTTGTGGTGAAAGCTATCTTAGGTATATCTTGTTCTCGGATCTTCAGCTGGTGGTATCCTGATCGCAGATCGATCTTTGAAAATACTTTAGCTCCTTGCAGCTGGTCAAACAAATCGTTGATCATCGGTAGTGGGTACTTGTTCTTGATCGTTACTTCATTCAATGCACGATAATCAACAACCATTCTCAAAGATCCATCCTTCTTCTCAACCAAGAGCACTGGGGATCCCCATGGTGATGAACTTCGTCGAATGTAGCCTTTTTCTAATAGCTCCGTAATCTGTTTCTTAATTTCCTCCAGATCATTTGCGGGCATCCGGTATGGTCTTTTTGATATTGGTCCGATGCCTGGCAACAACTCTATCAAAAACTCAATGTCTCGATCCTCGGGAAATACATCCGGCTAATCCTTCACTACAGGCACTTCCTCCTGAACAACTCCTAAGAGGGAATTTACTTGGGTCCTCCTTGGCGCATGCCTAGACACATACTTGATCCTTTTTCCCTCCGGGTGGTGAGTAAGATTGACTTACTAGCACAATCGATGTTTCCTCCATACTTCGATAACCAATCCATACTTAATACTATATCCAATCCTTGGGACTCCAAAATTATTAGGTCTGAGGGGAAAACATGTCTACATATGGTCAATGGCATCTGAAAACATCCTCTGCTTGCCATATACTCAGCTCCCAGCGAGCTTACTAACATAGGTGTCTTAAGAACTTTGGTGGGCAGCTTATACTGATCCACAAACCCCCTCGAAATGTATGAATGCGATGCACCAGCATCAAAAAGAACGATTGCAGTAAATGACTCAATGAAAAACTTACCTAAAACTGCATCTGGCTGCTCTTCAACCTCCGCCACGTTAACGTGGTTCACCTGTCCCCTGTTGAGAGGGTTGGGCTTCTTCCCAGAGCTTCCATTGTCGTTTCCATTCTTTGCTTCGGGGCATTCGGTGGCGTAGTGTCCAGTCTTCCCGCACTTGAAACAAGTAATGTAACTTAAATCCTTTTGAAAGGGTGTTTCTGGGTTGGAACGGTTTTGTCAGTGGCTTCCTCCATTCCCATTCTTGGGGCCACTATGGTTATGCGAACTCCCTCCGTTGTGGGTATGGCCTCCATGGTTGTGGGTATATCCTCCCGAGTTCGGGGTAACGCGAGGCTTCTGCGATGCTCCAGAATTATAATTCTCTGGTCCATATTTCCTTTTGCGGCTCTCTATCTGCTATCGATTCCCTTCAATCATAGGGGCCCTATCTACCAAATCCTGGTAGTTATTGAATGTTGCCACCATCAACTACATGCTGAGCTCATCATTCAGACCTTCCATAAACTTCTCCTGCTTCACGGCATCTGTGGCCACATCATCCAGGGCATAGCGAGCTAACTTACTAAAATCATCCACATACTACCCCACAGTATGATTTCCCTGGCGTAAGTTGTGAACTCACGCTTCTTCATGCTCATAGCTCTAGTTGAGACATATGCGGTATGGAAAGCTTGCTGGAACTGATCCCAAGTGACATTGGCTATGGGAAAAGTGGTTGTGTAATTCTCCCACCATGAGGCTGCTGGTCCATCCAATTGATGTGTGGCAAAGCGCACCTTCTCAGCAGCTCCCGCCGAAGAAGAGGCGCCGCGATTCGCCGAGGGCGCCTCGGAGGTTGGCGGATGCTCGCACGTGGTGCATGCGGGCGCCACCAGGGCTTCCGCCTCATACGGCCGCCCCGGCGACGGTCGTGCGCGACGCTGGCGACGACAACGGGGGCGGCGCAGGTGACCGCCCAGTGAGGCGAGTGACGACACGCCTCTCGTCGCTGCCCCATGCTGAGGACGACGTCCGTTAGTTCATCATGTGGGCGGGAGCTCCCCCGCACACTTGGATCCTCGTCCCCCCTTTTCTGAGGGAGGTGCTTACGGCCCGCGGACGAGTGACGATGCAGCTTCGGCATGATGGATGCCATCTCCCCCATTCGTACGCCAACGTGGAGGTGATTTCCTCCGGCCAGGTCTACATGACCTGGGGTTGGGGCGTGGTGCGCCGCGCATGCGCCCCTGCCGGGAGGCACGTTCTTCACTTCAGGCTGGATGGGCTGGCTTCGTTGACCTTCAAATTCTTCGGGGAGGATGGACAGCGACGAGCGTGCAGCGAAGAGGAGGGGCTTGCCAATGACCATTTCCGGTGCTGCCTGGGCGCCGAGGCCTGGGGCAAAGTGTTCGTCGTTGGCTCCGCCCCGACTCCCCTAGTAGCAGCTCCGCTTCTCCCGCGACGGCCTCGAGCTCTGACGAGAGCTACAAGCTGCCGAGCTGCCGCCCTTGCCGTCGGAGGGATGCGGCATCCTCTGACCGTCGTCGCCGCTAAAGGAGCTCGGGCGTCATTCCTCCAGAGGCGGTTTTCTTTTGCTTGGTCTCTGCGAGGCAACCATGAATGGGCCCCCGAGGGTGTGTAAATGTTTGCAACTTTCTTTTGCTGTCGAACAAGCGTCGTAAACCCGGGTTCCTCATGAGATCCTTTGTTAGAGCAAGACCTTCCTTCTCTTCCGTCCCTGTGGTAGCTTAGTTGCCCACGCCTGCGAGACCCAGTCTCTAAGCAAGCTTCAGCCGTCGCTGCCTCGGCTACACAGGCGCGGGAGACCACGGAAGCCCAGGCAGCATCCTCCGAGAAGCGTCGTCAGGAGGCGGAAGACGAACTTAAGACCCTCCATGAGGAGAGCGCGAAGCACTCCCTGGAGCTTGAGAGGTTGGAGAAGGAGCTCCAGGGCGAGAAGGCTGAGACATCGCGGTTGCAGGAGGAGCAGCTCGCCGACCGCGCGAGCCTGGAGAAGCTGAAGACAGGGGCCGAGGAAGCCAAGGCGTCCCAAGCCAAGCGCGAGGGCGAGCTGAAGGCCAGGGAGGATGCCCTCGCAGCCTCAGAGAAGACGACGACAGTGGGCCATGAGGTCCTTGCCGACTTCGAGCTCGAGGCCCGCGGGCCACTGCAAATCACCCATGGGGAGGGGTTCGAAGAGCCGCTGGCCACCCCAAAGGATGGCGCCACCGGGCTCCTAGCTGCGCTCATGAAGGCCCTGGGCGACGTGGCATCTGCAATCGGTCAGTTAGCTGATACCGAGGGCCGATCGCTTCTTACCTCTGCCTTGGCACAGGTGTGCGACCATCTCTTACTTCGTGACCCCAGCTTCGACCTAGCCATGCTATCCCAGCCGCTGGCCGTGAGCCTGGGGGGCGCGGCTGCTGAGTGTGTGGCGGAGAAGGTAAAAGAGCTAGTGGAGGCGTTCCTTCTGGCTGCTGCTGATGCGTCTGAAGAGGCGGAAGCTGATGCCGGCGCGTCCGGCGATGCCTAACCTGTTCCTGCTGAGGAGAATGCGAGTGCCTCTGGGAGGCATGAGACTTGTTTGAGTTTGATGAACTTGAGCTTATTGTAATAGCTAGGCTTTGAATTATGTGATTTCCGTGCTTGCTTCCATTCATGTTTGCTTAAGTGCTCTGCGTCGGCAGGGCCCAGCCCCGCGCATACCTCGATCGCCATTGAGCCCTCCGGGTCACCAGGGCAGGCTCAAGGAATGAGGGGCTACGTGAATAGTGAGTCCCCTGGGTCGCGATGCCCAGGGGTCCCCCTTAACACTCAAGCGACCCGTTTGCGTTCTGCGTCGGCAGGGCCCAGCCCCGCGCATACCTCGACCGCCATTGAGCACCGGGCCCAAGGAGTGAGGGGCTACGTGACTAGTGAGGACCCTGGGTCGCGATGCCCAGGGGTCCCCCTTGACGTACGAATGGCTCTCATGAGGGAGAACGAGCACCATACCTTGCTCACAAGCCTTCGCCTAGGATGGGGGCGCGAGAAAGCCAGGTGTCTGGGCACCTGGTAGGGTGGCATCTGCCAGGCGTGACCTGAGCATAGCCCCCATGCCTAGCCCCCCTCGCGATACCCTTCCAAGGAGAAGCTTTGAGTGTCGTGAGCTGAAAAGCTCCCTGAGGTTGGTGCGACCGCTGGGGGCCGCCCTCAGTTGTTTATAACTAGCGCGGCGCATAGAGCTACCACACTTGCGTGGAGTGTGGGCATAACCGCTCGTCGGTCGTATCGGCCAGCGTGGAGCTTGGTGCTTCCACTGGTTCGTGGGCACAACTGCTCCTCGGTCTTGCCAGCGCGGAGCTAAGCACTTCCACTGGATCATGGGAGGGGAGCCTCCCACCGGGAGAGACTCCCGGGCATGTACAGCCCGTCCGGACACGTGGCTTGCACGGCGGGATAGCCAGGGTGTATATGGGCCCTCCTCAGGACGAGCTGAACGACTCTGAGAAAGTTCTCGCGAGCTTACGCATCACTCACGAGACCCTACCCTGAGGCGGGTTGCGCCCGAGGCGGGTTGCGCCTGAGGCGGGTTGCGCCTAAGTCTTCTTCTGCAAAATGTGAAAAGAGATGGGTTGCCTAGACCTGCACTGAATGCATCTCCAGAGGGCATTGTATGAGAAGGCCGCGGCACCAACGACCCTAGGAGGTGACGTTAGCAGGACCGGCCCGTAAGACAGAGCTCAGCCGCTGGATTTATCAACGCTGCAGGGACGGACCCAAACACAGACGCCGTGCCCAGTCTTCTCATGCTATAGTCCAAAAGATAAACAACGGGCGCACGGTTCCCGCGGGAGCGAGGCACCTGCCACGGGCCCATACTTACCCACCAACGATTAGCTGATGCAAGAACAAGGCACCAAGGACCACGGGAGGTGATGTCACGGGAATGGCTCGCGAGACAGAGCTCAGCCCTTGGGTTTAGCGACGCTACAGGGACGGACCCGAGCATAGACGCTGTGCCAGTCCTTAATCATGGGGCGGTCGCAGGTGGGCTCACAAGGGCTCATGACCTTAATGGCGGTGAGGGTGCCAATCATATAGATAATGCGAAAGGAAGCAACCAGTTCTGATTCATGCGCAAAAAGAGACAGCTGTGGGGGTAAGCCCCTAGCAGCTCGAAGATGATGCAGCCCGAGGGGCGCCCTCAACGGAATACCTGAGACATCACCCGGTACTTGCCGCTGAAGAGGAGTTGGGGTAGCTGGAGACGCGAGCCATGCAGGTTTCTCCTGAGGAGAGCCAAGCTCACAAGGCCTAGGGGCTCCGGAGGCCCTCATCGGTCGCGGGGGTCCTGGTCCTGCTCCGTCAGGACCGCCTGCCGCTGAGCCTCCTGAGCCCCCATGGCCTGTTGTACGAAGTGCTGGTATGTGGCGGCCGTGTTGCGGAGGCCAAAGGGGAAGGCCCTCCTCCAGCCGACCGCCACCGGCTGGAAGAGGCCCTGGGCGGCAGCCCTGTTGAGGCTCGGGAGCCCCCAGCATTATGAGGCTCACGCTGGGCTCATGACGACGCACGGTGAGGCGCGCCCACGAGTGGTGCCCGGGCACCTCCCTCACGACCAGGTCCGGGGTCCCCTGAGGGGAGCCCCCGAGCCCGTCCTGAGAGGGGCGCCGGGCGCGCCTCCCTATACGAGGGCGGAAGGCGCCTCATTAGTAGGCGCGGAGCTTGAGGTGGTGCCGTCGGGAGCCCCCGAGGCCTGAGAGTCGGGCAGTTGCTTCTTCTTCTTGGGGGCGGTCATCAGGGCGAAGACGGCTCCATCTCCGTCGGAGCTCTCGATCGCCGCAGTCTGATAGGCGCGCTCCAGAGAACGTACTGCTTCCTTCTCATCGCAGGTGATCGTGATGACTCCGCCGCTTCCAGGCATCTTGAGGACGTTGTAGCCGTGATGGGTCGCCGCCATAAACTTGGAGAGGGCCGGATACCCTAGGATGGCGTTGTACGGGAGGTTGATGTTGGCGACGTCAAAGTCGATGAGCTCGGTGTGGTAGTTTTCGTGGTCACCGAAGGTGACGGGGAGGCGGACCTGCCCCATCGGGAGGGTGGAGCCATCTGTGACTCCGTAAAATGGCTTTGTCGGGTGCAACTGATCGTAGGGTACTTGAAGAGTCTCAAAGATCTAAACGGAGAGGACATTGAGCCCTGCCCCACCGTTGATGAGGGTCTTGGTCACGCGGACGTTACTGATGGTCGGGGTGCAGAGCATCGGGAGAGTGCCCGGCGTGGTGGTGCACCTGAGCTGATCCTTGGGGTCGAAGGCGATGATCTGCTTGGCCCACCTGAGGTTGCATGCGGCGTCAGGCCTGGGGAGCGCCACGTTCACCTCACGAGCTAACTGCTTGAAGATGCGGTGAGAAGCCAGAGCGTGGGCTCCTCCCAGGATGCACGCGACCCCGCGTGGCTCTTGGAAGCCCCCGCTTCGTCTCCCTGGCGGTCGTCATCGTTACTTCTTGGCGGTGGTGTCAGCGGAGCCAGGCCCCGTTGCCTTGAGGACGACCCTCGCGAGGTTGGTCGCGCCAGGGGGCGTCACGAGGCTGCTCCTGCCAGCGGTCTTCACGAGGCTGATCACGCCATCCTTGGCACGAGTTCCTGCCGTCCCAGCATCCTCCGCGGCCATAGCCACGGTTGTCACGCTCAGGGCGCTGCCCGCCGCGCATCGCCCTGAGCTCTTGGCAGTCGTTGGTGTTATGGCTATGGACATCATGGAAGACGCAGTACGGACGGTTGTCTCTTGGAGGGTCGTTGTAGCCGCAGCCGCGCTTCACTTCTGGCTCCACGGCCAGCACGGCTGGTCCCTTGCGCTTTGCTTCCTTGGCCTTGGTCTTCTTGTCATCGGCCTCTGCCTCAGGCAGTTCCAGGAGGGAGAGGCGGCCTTCCTCTGCCCTGGCACACTTCGCCGCGAGATTGAACATCTCGAGGGCCATGCACAGGTCCTCGTGGATGGCAAGCTCCTCCTTCATCCCGACGTCGCGGACACCGTTGGAGAACGCCAAGATGATGGCCTCGTCGGAGACCCTGGGGATCTTGAGGCGCACGGTGTTGAAGCATTGGATGTACTTCTGCAGGGTCTCCCCAGGCTGCTGCTTCACGCGGCGCAGGTCCGTGGCCGCTGGAGCTCAGTCGTGGGTACCTTGGAAGTTGGCGATGAAGCGCTCATGAAGCTCCTCCCAAGAAGAGATGGATCCTGGAGGAAGGTTCAGGAGCCAGGAGCGCGCATCGTCCTTGAGGGCCATGGGGAACCAGTTCGCCATGACCTGCTCGGTGCCGTTCACCGCCTTGATGCTGAGCTCGTAGAGCTGGAGGAACTCCACCGGGTCGGTGGTGCCGTCGTAACGCGGAGGCAGGTCCGGCTTGAACTTACCGGGCCAGACGAGGCGCCGTAGCTCAGGAGCTAGGGCGCGGCATCCAGCCACGCTCATGATTGCTGGCGCCCCCTGCGCCTGCGGTGCTGGATCTTGGGGTGCGGGCGCCACCACCTCCTGTGGGACGCGGTTCTGTGCTGCTGAGCGGGGAGCACGCGCGCTTCTGCCTGGGGGCGTGGGACCACCTGGCAGGTCTCCTCGTCGCGCGCGGGGGCCCTGCGGGGCTGTTCGCGCCGTGGAGCCTCGCGCTTGAGCCCTTGGCCGGCGTCGCACGGTGGAGGTGGGGGCGGAGCGCCGTGGTCCTCGTTCCCCGCCATGGGCGACGGAGGGCGAGAGGAACGGGTCAGTGCGGGCGCCTCCCCGGCGGCGTTGACGAGCTCGGTGATGCGGTGGAGCCACTCGTCGTAGAGGTCGTCCGCCGGACGGTAGAGTAGGACCTCCCGCGCAATCAGTAGCGCAGGCTGCTGGTAGACCGGCCCGCGGCAGACCAACAAGGACGACGCCGCGGCCGGCAAAGGTGACGGGGTCACTGTGCGGCCTTCGCGCCGCACGGACAGCGGCAATGATGAGTCCTGCTGCTCATGAATGGCTGGGTCCATGGCTGCGTTGACGACCGGCGAGTTGGGGCGGAGTGGTGCGCCGTTGCCCGCGGGCACCGTTTGAGCAACGTTGGCGGCGCGGCGGGCGGCACGTGCTCAACAAGTGTCCACCATGGTGGTGAAACGAGGTCGACGGAGAAGAGCGGAGCGAGGTCGTCGGAGAAGCGAGATTTTGACACGCCCCCTACCTGGCGCGCCAAATGTCAGATTTCGGGCTCCGCAAAACCCTTAAGATTCGAACACAGGGGCATGACGAAGATCTCTCCCACTACACGTCTACCTAGTGCCTCGCTCTTCTCTTGGTGGTGGGAATGGAATGCAAGCAAGCAAACAAGTAGAGCACACAAGAGTTTACCCAGGTTCAGGCCACCTTATGGTGTAAAACCCTACGTCCTGCTTTAGTGGATTGGCCTCGCGAGGGCTCGAGTATGAACAAATACAGTGGTTTCCTAAGCTCAGGAGGCGAGCTCGAGAGGGGTGAGGAAGCGAATGTTCTTGCTCCTTTGCTATGCTAAGTCCCAATGGGTTGGTCCCTCTCTATGCTAGGAACCCTAGCTACTTATATAGACAGCCAGGGTCCTCTTCCCCCGAAATGTTTAGGTGGGAAGGGAATCCCACAACAGCCATTTGAGCGGGAACACAAGGACGCTCCTATCCTGACAAAAGGTGGTCTTCGCCTGCAAAGAGGGCAGGTGGTGACGCGGTGGTGGGCTCGGCGATGACATCCTTCCTGCCATCCTTGCGGTCTTCGGTCTTGTTGCACCAAAGGGGAAACCTTTGTCTCGCCCCTCAGGAACCTGCGCCTGCGCGGTCTCCTTTGCACCGATATGGAAACTGTGCCCGCTGGCACGGTTCGTCATGGCTTGCGTCACCGCCTCCAACTGAGGCAGCCCTTGCCTTGAGATCTCCGCCCTCCCGAAGCAGCCTAGCTGAGGCCACTCTTGGGAGAGGTCTTGGTTGCCCCTCTGGAGCAGCCTAGGTGAGGCCGCTCCCTGAGGAGGTCTTGGTCCTTCTCCTCGCCAGGGCTGCCCCCCTCGCGAGGGTCTTGAGCAGCTGGTCAATCAGCTGGGCCCTACCGGGCTGTACCAGGAACGTGACTGCCGGGGTGCTGATCCGCGGGCACCTATGGGACCGGCGGGCCGGGTCCCTTTCGGTTCGGCGGGGGCGGAGATCGTGCAAAGAGCAAATCGAGGCCAAGCACGCGAGCGATTTACCCAGGTTCGGGCCGCACGGATGCGTAAAACCCTGCTCCTGCTTTGTGGTTTTGTATTGATTTCTAGCTCGGGAGCGCGGAGTGCTACAGTACACACCAGCGGCTAGCAGGACCGAGCGTGAGTGTTCGAACTGGCTCACCGCCCCCTCTCTACGTTGCACATGGGCCTCCTTTTATATGCTCAAGGGGTTACCGACAGGTGGCAACGGAGGTAAAGGGCAGAAATGGAAAGGTGCTGTGGTAGGCACAGCTACCTGTTACAGTGTATCATACCTAACCCTGGCGGCAGGGGACAAGGGCATTAATTACCCGTCTGTGTCGCCTAAACAATACCGAAAGGGACCGCTAGGGACGCCACCGTTTGCCACGATGGTTATCTTGTCAGCGCCTGCTTGCCACTGCGCACCCCTAGCTACACGGCCTCCTGCCACGTGTGCTTGGGAGGGTCCTAGAGCGACACGTTGGCGGGTGTGCTGGAGCGCGGGCACGAAGTGGGGGTTTCCCGCGGCAAGCTCCTTGCCGCGGTCGTCGGCTTGTCGTGTTCGGGAGCTTGTCACTCACCGGGCCTTGCCGGGACGCGTGGCGCGTCGCGGCAAGTTTTCTTGGTATGCCTTGGTTGGCCTTCCCGGCAAGCTCCTCTTGCCGGGGTTTTGTTTCCTTCCCGGCCAGCTCCTCTTGCCGGGGCCTTGGTTTGAGTACTTTGCTCTTGAATGGTCTTCAAAGTAGCCGCGGAGGGTCTTGGCGGTCACTCGGCAAGCCTTGCCGCGGGATGCTGCGACTGCCCGTGCACAAGTTCGGGATACTAGGGTACCCCTACTCTAGTACACCGACAGTGACGTGGGCCGCAGACAGGCAAGTCTGGGTACCCTGGTTCCCAGTATGCCAACAGTGCTGTTATGCTACTGTTGTTGAGTTTTAAAAATGGTTTTCTTGCTGTTGGTTTTGTTTTGTTTCTTTTCGTGTTCCAGTGATTGATTTGTTGAATTGTGTGAAATGTGTAGATTGTCCGGAGTGCGACGCGAACTATTGTCAGGAGTGTGACTTTCTGAACCAGAACCAAGGAAAGTTACATGTTGTTCATCCTTTACCTATTGTTTTCTATGCATGTAGTTATATCACACTATGAATATATGCATGTATAGTATTACTATATTATTTTGCTATATTGTTGAGCTATCTCCCGTCAATGCAGATCATGGTAGTTGTAGTTGCTATGCTTTGTAGATGAGGATTATTTAGTGTATTCATTGAGCTTATGTGAGGATTATATATATAATAATTTGAGTAGTAACTCAGGATTTAATTCACCTGTGGGTGGAATTGGTGTTGCTAGGGTGGTTTCAAGAACATCATGGTTTATACCCTCTGAATGTAAGTGGATGGCCGCCCAGGCTCAAAAAGATCAGACAGACTTAGTGACTAGTAGCTTCCATCTGCGACCACTGGGTAAATGGGCTCTGGCTTAGTTGATCAGTTGTGGAACCCTTACTCGGATGTGCCAGCAGATGTAGATATAATAGTTGGGATGGGCCTCCTGTTGGGACTAGGGGACTGCTTCTGAAAGACTTCGTCTCAATCTTCGGGTTGGGTCTAGTGGATAAAGCGTACTAAACTCTGAAGAGTATTAAAAACTAATCATGATTAGCCGTGTCCCCGGTTATGGGCAACTTTGAGCGACTGTGCCAATACAGTTGTTGGATGATCTTGACAGATGTGACACTTATTAAATTTGTTGGGCAACTTAATAATGGGTAGGTGGGGATTGGAGCTGCCAATTCAACCTTGTTTATATAATTTTAGTAATAAAAGAACTAAATAAAAATTTGACTATTAGGTAGTTATTAGGATAAAATCAGCTTTCTGCAAAAATAAACCCTCAAGCCTTCCTTTGTTGGACTATGCATATACATGTAGGTCTGCTTTATTATTACTCTTGTGTAACTTGACAATACATTCCAAGTATTGACCTATATGGCTGCAACGTCTCATGATGCAGGATATTCAGACGAAGAGCAAGGTACCGTTAGGGTCGCGAGTCTGCACACAGCATCGCCAGTGGGCTATGATGGGACTCATTGTTATTTTCTACTACTTTCCGCTGTTTGATTGAATAAAGCTAGCCAAGTGCTATGCAGATTGTTTTATTTTATATATTCTGGATCATACGATGTAATAAATGATGCACTTGCTATTATGGTATTCATCTATACGGTGTGTGCTAGCGAGTTCGATCCAGGGACTAGCACGGTAAGCACAGAGACTCAAATCCTTCGAGGTTTGGTCGTTACACCTTTAAAGGCCGGGGGTGGTGGCTTGCGCGAGGGGGCGGGGCGCGTGTCCGCCTCGGACACAGCGGCGGCCGGCGAACCTCAGGACTCCTGTCCCGAGTCGGCAGGGGAGGCGGCACGGGTGGGCCTTGTCAGGCGGGAACTTTTTTTAAAAAAAGTATAAATTCCGCCGAAAACAAAAATCCTAATAAAATATAAAAAATTCTAAAAATGTCAAAAACAATTTTCATCGTGTAAATAAAATATTTAGAACAAAGTGAACATTTTTCTAGCCTAAAATGCAATTTTGGAAAATGCATATTTTTCTAATTCGAATAAAATAGAAATAAAGTCCCAAATAAAATATTAGTTTGATTTTAACATTTTTCCTCCAATATTCCCCTCTTATTTTTGAGAAGTCATTTTATCTCCTCTAATGTATTTTAATATTGGAAATATTTCAGAGAGAAAATTATTAAAATCAATATGATCCTCTTTTCAAATTTGAGAAAATTCAAATATGAAAATAAATGGAATCCCCAACTCTCTCCGTGGGTCCTTGAGTTGTTTAGGATTTCTAGGATCACAAACAAAATGCAAATAAAATATGACATGCATATGATGACCTATGTATAACATCCAAATTGAAGATTTGAGATGTTACAGTTGTTTTATTTCTCAGTCGTGAAGATATGCAAGAAGCAAATAAATGTATGAAAGAAAAATTTATTAAAGTTGAAGATGTTAAGAATTTGCCACCTATTGAAGAAATATATGGTCTTGACACACCACCACAGGTGGTAGAGGTAAATTTTCATATGAAGTCTGATGAAGGTGACATTACCTACAATAAAATCTCCTAGTCAATGCTTGTACGAATTTGACAATTACATTATTAAGCAACACTGGTACGCGTCGGTGCTATACAAACGGTTTTTAACCCCTTTCCGTGACGACATTTGGAACCGGCGCCAAGTGAGTGTGGGCGATAGGGGGGTCCTTCCCACAGGACCCAGAAATCGTCAGGGATAGGCCCTCCTGGGACACATGCTGGGGCAAAATGAGCTCGTGTGTGATCGGCAAGGCATCGAAATCCAATCATTTCTGTTCGTATGTACATCCCACATGGTGAATCCTAGAAAAACATTTCTGTTCGTATGTATATCACACACAGTCAATCCAAGGAATATGTTTCCCTTCTTATGTACATCCCACACAGTCAATCCAGGGAACACGTTTCCGTTCGTATGCATATCACACACATTCAGTCCAAAGAATACATTTCCGTTCTTATGTACCTCCCACACAGTCAATCCAGGGAAAATGTTTCTATTCATATGTACATCCCACATAGTTTTATGTATAGGCTCGTGTGTGAAAGGTGTAACTATCACGCACTATCTGCCTTGGTTAACTGTTTGCTTTTATCAACTACATCACACACGATTTGATGAAGAAAACTGTGTGGCATTGGGCTACCCATCACAAGCGCTTTTACTGCTAGAACTGTTTGCAAAGTTCCATGACACATTTAGTAGGTTTATTAGTTTACAATTAATAATTCCAGTATTACGCAAATTCACATTTCATATTGAACAACTGTTTGCCAATTTCATATCAGGCTCGTAAATACATTATAACATCACAGTACGATAGCTACATGAAAACAACATAGTACATCATATAGCTAGTTTAACTTCATAAGAACAATATTAGAACAATATATTCATTTCCCTAATCGAGATCATCCAGGCTCGTCTTATCCACCTCTGCTTTCAGTTCAGTAAGAACCTGTTTTGCACTGGCCAACTAGGAAAGTGACTCCTACTTCGCCAAAACCATCTTAGCAAAGTCCGATTTAAAAAAATCTGAGCTCATTCTCCACCTTACTCTTTTTATACCACATCTTTGAATATTCTTCAGCGTTGACAACACTTTCTCTAAGCCTACCTCTTTTCTCTTCCTCATACATGCTCCACAGCTTCGCTAGGCACATCTTCAAAGACTGTGGCCACTCTTGATCAACCCACTCCAAGTAAGAACACTTCCGTTCATCCTATAATATTTAAAACTAGATCAGTAACAATTGTAGGGGAAATGGGTTTATAGCAACATAGAAAATCACCAATGCCCATTTTGAAAAACTGAAGAAACATGTTAATTATGACAGATCTTCTCAGAAAGATCAATGTGCAAATGAATTAATTGCTACTGAGACAACAACCAAATTCTGGAACATCAAAAGTTATATTAACTACAACAACGCTACAAGTTCTTACTCATGTACAATAAATAAAAAATTGAACATTTTATGAGGAAGGTAAATATAACTGCAACAACATAGTGACAGTGTTTGGATGATAGCAAATTGATACTAACAGGTGTGTACATGCACAAAATTAGTAACATAGAACTAATAGCACTAAGGCCGTCCACTATGTATGCCAAAACTGGTGTAAAGACAACTGTTGCTACATCTCGCACCGGTGCCCTGCACTGGTGAGCCGATGCAGTGAAAAAAAATCAAGGACCCGGACTCCGGAGCACCTAGTTGCTCCGATGCCCAGTTCCTTCGTGCCATAAAGATTTAGTATTTTACTACTTGGCTACTCAGATGTGTGGACCAAAGTTGGCTGCACAAACTGCTAAAGCGGTGCCAAATAATTTTCTAATAGCACCGCTGATGAGATGGTGACAATTTTAGATACTAGGTACAAACTGTGACACTGTCTTAGGATGCGTTTGGTTGAAGCTGTGGTATGAATGGGTTGGGACCGTGACAGTGTCTGAATCACATCTAAAAAATGATTTGTAACAATGAAAGAGGGTCTAACCTTATCTGCACATGCCAGGAACTTCCTCCCACTATCCACAGATTCAAACGCAACTAGCTTCACGCATGGAGATTGACGGTGACAATGAGCAGATAGATCTTCAACCACTCCGCTCCATTCGTTGCCATTGATGGTCCTAGGGAGATACAAGAGGAAGAAATGATTCAAATCGACCGTCGAGTAAAAATCCTTCATTCCAAGTCATAGCCCGAGAGAGAGAAGAGAGGCATACACGGGTGGTGAAGGAGTCGTCGCCTGGGGAGGAACTGCTAGAGAGGTCTTTGAAGAGACCATGACAACCCCGGCGGTAGGATGCGAGATGGAGAGAGTGAGGAAGCAAGCGAGGAAGCGGCTATAGCTTAGGAAGGAAGGAAGGAAGGAGGAAATAAGGGAAATGTGACTTGTGGTTGGGGAGAAAAGTGGGGGGGGAGGGGGGGAGGGGGCGGGGGTAGATATTTTAGCGGTAGGCCAAAATTTTGGAAATGTGGAGGGAAACTTTGCGCGCGGTGCTGCCGGACCATTCACTTTGAATGATGATCGCAAACGATTCTTCTGATTTACACGGATGGGATGAGTTTGATAATTCAAATTTTGGTGGAAATTTCCCCGGGTACGTCATTGCATAATTTAACATCGCTTGCTAATTTGGGCACACAAAAGCGCGTACAACAGACATACCACACTTACTGAATCGAGCAATTTTAGTAATTAAACAGAGCCAGTTGACCTAAACATTGCTCTAACGAAAGACCTGCAGTAAAAACAAAACCTAAGAACGCATAATTTTAACAAATCCGCCGCTGCGCCGGCCCATGCATCGCTGGTGTGAGATGAGACGTCGATGACTTGTCCTGGCGACATGCCGCCGTTGGTGGACTCCACGTCCCCCCTGCTGAAGTCGACCGCGTCCTCTTCCTTGGCGCCGCCCTCAAGGCTGTAGTACTCGTAGTAGTGTCCGCGCCAGAGAGCGTGTTGGCACTCCACCGCCGATTCCTTGACAAATAGACTCTTCTCTACCTCGACCCCGGCCACGTGCAACTCCTCCTCCCGGCGCTCCTCGATCTCCGCCGCCTCCTGCATCTCTAGTTCCCGCTCGGCGACCTCATGAGGAAGCAGGTGCTCCATGGCCACCGCCACCTTTTTGGACGTGGGTTGCATGCTGGATTTTGAGGTGGCCTGGAATATCTTGGCGTGTGCATCCTCGATCTTGGCGTGGATGGCCTCGACCCGGGCCAGGGCGACATCGGCGACATGGACGGCAGCTCAAGCGCTCTTGGCATTTACAACCACCGTCGTAGCAGCAGCTGCAGCCGTCTCGGCTACTGCAGTTGCCCTGTCGGCTGCCGCAGACGCCCTCTCGGTGGAAGCGGCCGTGATCAATGCGGATGCGGCGACACTCTCGGCGTAGGCGGCCGCACTCTCGGCGCAGGCGGTGGCGGTCGGAGGGGGGGGGGACGCGGCCATCGTACGGGCCTTCATGAAGTGTTTCCACGGCGTCATCTTTGCAAGAAGGGGGTGCAGGAATGGGGATCGAGATTCGTGGATTCGGGGGTTGCCGGCACTGGAGCAGACGAGCAGGCGAAGCTTAAGGAGGAAGACTTAAATATACCCAGATATTTTCATCGCAAACGGTTGTTAGAAAACAAATGTGTGTGATGTTGTAGATATTTTTTATTAGCTGTGAAAGACGAATTTGGAGTAAAGTGGCAACGGATGGAGTTTTAAATGTACGAGAAAATTTGTAGTACTAATACAACTATCATGTCAAATTTTGGAAAATTTTAGGAGTCATTTGACCTTTCAAGACATTTAAGTGTTTTTCTAGCCATTTAATGACCGTAATTAAAATTTGAACTACATGTACATGCAACAGCTAACCATAACAGTTTGAAAAGTCATATTTTGTGTACTTGTGTGCGATTTAATTCCATGTGCATTAACTTGGAAGGAACTTTCAAACATATTGGTCTAACGGCTATGACACAATTAAGCATGGAGTGCCATGGCATTTAAATTCCAAAAAATAAAAAAAATCAGAAACACATGAAACCTTGGTTGATGTAATGTCATGCCACCAAGATGATGTGGTAAAATTTTTGGCATGTGTGACGAAAGTTTGGACACATACCCCTCACAAACCGGAGCAACTCACTAGAAGGCTTGTGGTTCCGAGAGGGAACAATGCATGTTTGATGATGAACGGGAGATAGCTTCCTCTTACGGCCTTCAAATTTTTTCTATGTGTAACGTGCACTAATACAACTGCCATGTGAAAATTTCGAAAATTCCAGGGGTCATTTGACCTTTTTGAAGACATTTAAGTGATTTTCTAGCCATTTAATGACCGTAATTCCAATTTGAACTACATCGACATGCAATGGCTAACCATAATAGTTTGAAAAATCATATTTGTGTACTTGTGTGCGAGTTAATTCCATGTGTAGTAAATTAGAAGGAATTTTCAAACATATTGGTCTCACGACATGGACACATGCATATGTATTCATGGAGTGCCATGGCATTTTAATTCCAAAAAATTAAAAAATGATCCGAAAAACATGAAACCTTGCTTGATATAATGTCATGCCACCAAGATGATGTGGTAAAAAAATTGGCATGTTTGACGAAAGTTTGGAGACACACCCCTGACAAACTGGAGCAACTCACTAGAAGGCTTGTGGTTCTGAGAGGGAACAATGCATGTTTGATGACGAACAGGAGATAGCTTCCTCTTACGTCCTTCAATTTTTTCTATGTTTAACGTGCACTACTACAACTGTAATGTGAAAATTTGGAATATTTTAGGGGTCATTTGACCTTTTAAATACATTTAAGTGATTTTCTAGCTATTTAATGACAGTAATTCAATTTTGAACTACATCTACATGCAATGCCTAACCATAACGGTTTAAAAATCATATTTGTGTATTTGTGTGCGAGTTAATTCCATGTGCAGTAAATTAAAAGGAATTTTCAAACATATTGGTCTCACGGCTTGGCCACATGCATGGAGTGCCATGGCATTTTAATTCCAAAAAATTTAAAAATGATCAGAAAACATGAAACCTTTCTTGATGTAATGTCATGCCACCAAGATGATGTGGTAAAAAAATTGGCCTGTTTGATGAAAGTTTGGACACACACCCCTCACCGGAGCAACTCACTAGAAGGCTCATGGTTTCAAGAGGGAACAATGCATGTTTGATGACGAACGGGAGATAGCTTCCTCTTATGACCTTCAAACTTTTTTCTACATTAAACATGCACTAATACAACTGTCATGTGAAAATTTGGAAAATTTCAGGGGTCATTTGACCTTTTAAATACATTTAAGTGATTTTCTAGCCATTCAATGACCATAATTCAAATTTGAACCACATCCACATGCAACGGCTAACCATAACGGTTTAAAAAATCATATTTGTGTACTTGTGTGCGAGTTAATTCCATGTGCAGTAAATTAGAAGGAATTTTCAAACGTATTGGTCTCACGGGAAGGACACATGCATGGAGTGCCATTGCATTTTAATTCCAAAATATTAAAAAATGATCAGAAAAACATGAAACCTTGCTTGATGTAATGTCATGCCACCAAGATGATGTGGTAAAAAAATTGGCCTGTTTGAAAAAAGTTTGGACACACACCCTCACAAACTGGAGCAACTCATTAGAAGGCTCATGGTTTCGAGAGGGAACAATGCATGTTCGATGGCGAACGGGAGATAGCTTCCTCTTACGGCCTTCAGAATTTTTTCTACGTTTAATGTGCACTAATACAACTTTCATGTGAAAAATTTGAAAATTTCAGGGGTCATTAGGCCTTTTAAATACATTTAAGTGATTTTCTAGCCATTTAATGACCATAATTCAAATTTGAACTACATCTACATGCAACAGCTAACCATAACGGTTTCAAAAATCATATTTGTGTACTTATGTGCGAGTTAATTCCATGTGCAGTAAATTAGAAGGAATTTTCAAACATATTGGTCTCACGGCAAGGACACATGCATGGAGTGCCATGGCATTTTAATTCCAAAATATTAAAAAATTATCAAAAAACATGAAACCTTGCTTGATGTAATGTCATGCCACCAAGATGATGTGGTAAAAAAATTGGCCCGTTTGACGAAAGTTTGGACACAGCCCCCCAACAACCCGGAGCAACTCACTAGAAGGCTCGTGGTTTCGAGAGGGAACAATGCATGTTTGATGACGAACGGTATATAGCTTCCTCTTACGGCCTTCAAATTTTTTTCTACGTTTAACATGCACTAATACAACTGTCATGTGAAATTTGGAAAATTTCAGGGGTCATTTGGCCTTTTAAAGAAATTTAAGTGATTTTCCAGCCATATATTGACCATAATTCAAATTTGAACTACATCTACATGCAACAGCTAACCATAACGGTTTGAAAAATCATATTTGTGCACTTGTCTGCGAGTTAATTCCATGTGCAATAAATTAGAAGGAATTTTCAAACATATTAGTCTCACGACATGGGCACACGCATGGAGTGCCATGGCATTTTAATTCCAAAAAATTAAAAAAATATCAGAAAAACATGAAACCTTGCTGATATAATGTCATGCCACCAAGATGATGTGGTAAAAAAATTGGCCTGTTTGACGAAAGTTTGGACACACACCCTCACAAATCAGAGCAACTCACTAGAAGGCTCGTGGTTCCGAGAGGGAACAATGCGTGTTTGATGACGAATAGGAGATAGCTTCCTCTTACGGCCTTCAAATTTTCTATACGTTTAACATGCACTACTAAAACTATCATGTGAAAATTTGAAAACTTTTAGGGGTCACTTGACCTTTTAAAGACATTTAAGTGATTATCTAGCCATTTAATGACTGTAATTCAAATTTGAACTACATCTACATGCAACGGCAAACCATAACAGTTTGAAAAATCATATTTTTGTGTACTTGTGTGCGAGTTAAAAAAATTATCAGACGATGTAAATATCTGGTGTTCAAAAAAGAAAATGTAAAGATCTGGCAAGACAACCGCCCCCCACACGATTGGCATTCTATCTCACGGGTCGAGGTTTGGTAGGTGAGTGGCGAGGGTCATTAATCAGACTCGGTTCTGTATTGGAAACCGTCAGCTATTATGTTCAAACACGGATTTTGCTGCGGGAATTGTGTGTAATTCAAACTATAGTACTCGTAAATTCTGGCGACCGGTGTGTGTACTGTTCCCTCGATCTAGATTTCGTCCGCCAATAAACACTACCTTGCTCACGTCGTCCTAGCTGCATTCTCATCTGCATCATCCCCTCGCTCGCCCTCTCTCTCTCTCTCAAATCTCTGCCATGGCACCATCGGTCTACCCACGCGTTGACGAGGAGTCGCCGCCCCCGAGGACGCTCACTCGAATAGTAGCGACGAGGACCCCTACGCGCCGCCGGACGAGGTTGCACTGGACCCCCCAACTTTGGATTGGCTTTGGGGCCAGTACAATCTTTGTCTATGGAAGTCAGTGCCGCCGGCTGAGAAAGCCAGGCAAGTGGCATTCAAGAAGGAGATGGCGGAGGAGGAAGCCAGGTACTAGGCGGCCTCTGAAGCCCGTGATGCCGCCTGGAAAAAGGAGGCGGCGGAGCTTTGGGGGCGGGCACGTCGTCGTGCGGAGGAGGTGTACGAAGACGGGTACTTTGCGAGGAAGGTAAAAGGCGCTGGGCACCTCGTCGCTGCATGGAGGTGGGCCGGTAAGCTCCAGCGTGCCACCGACGAGGAGCTCCGGTGGGCGCCCAACAAAATGGCAAGGTCGTTCGCGCTCATCCACCAGCAAGAGGTAGATCGGTACGTCAAGCGCTGCGAGGCGAAGGAGGCGGAGTACGGCCTCCGCACTGGGAAGACGCCGCGCACCAGGGAGCTGCTAGCGAGGGGCTGCCGGAATACTGGCCCCCAGGAGGGATTATTAGTTTTAATATTGTTCATTTTCAATCTTATGCATTGTACCTAGTAGTTAAGTATCATCATGTATATGTGATGATATTATATATATTCTGTGACGAACTAATGAACAATTAATATATATATATATTATGAATTCCATTTCTATCTATTTTTTCATACTAATTTGGATGTAGTTGTTATCATCCACATATACAGAATGGGAAGTGTATATACACACATTCAAACAGAACATATAAGAACAGAAAACATAGTACACACATTGAAACTGAGCAATAAACATAGCAATACTATGATTGCTGTGAATACATAGCTATTCACATCGAAACGACTCAACAAAATAAAACGCGTCCATGAGACCATGACCAACAGCCCTTGCCTACGTTAGCTCTTGGCTCTACCTGAAATCCTGCAGGCGTTCATCCAAGTGGTCGACACGCTCGCGGTACATCTGGAGCGCAATCTCGAGCTCCAAGTTGCCTATTTCATCAGAGATCACCAGCTCGAGGATGCGACGGCCATGTTCCTCTACTGCGCCCAGGTGGACACCTGGGCCAAGGAGGCGGTCGAGCCTACTGACCAGCGTGTTGGCATCGAGCCGGCCGCGGACAAGGCAAACGGCGCGACCCATGGAAACGGCGCGGCGGGCATCAGGTGCAAGTACGGCGCGGCCGACCTCTGGTGCAAGTACGGTGTAGAGGGCCTCTGCCCACACCTGGCGAGGAATGGGGGTACTAACGGGACGTGTACCCATCTGCGACTCCCCGTCGACAGCACGCAAGCGCCGATGGATCCGCTCTTGCTGTGCGGCGCTCCAACGGTCTCGCCGTACGACGAGCCGCAGCCTATCGGCGCGGACGTGCCTAGCTTGCTCTGCGGCGCGCCATCGATCATGTTGTGCGGCGAGCTACAGCCTATCGGCGCGGACATGCCTATCTTCATCCGCGGCGCTAAAGCGCCATGCGCCAAGGGTCTGCTCAACCATGGCGATTACGCGCATCACAGCGTCGTCCATCGCGTTGTCGGGGAGCGCCTCGGCCTCGACGGGCTGTGGTGCCTGCTCGTTTTCCTCGTCAACGAGGTTGATGGCAGAGGCGGCGCTTTGGTGGGTTGGCATGCTTGGAAAAGGTGGATGTGCTACAAGCTGCGCTTGTTGCCTCTGTGCGTCGCGCGCCGCCTAGGTTTATGCGCAATATCGCTGGGTGGCAGGAAATGATGGCGTGTTCATAAAATGCCATCAATTAATGGAAACTTAGCATAGGAGGAACGTCGAGCTAGCACAAGAAGTAGATGATAATCATATGATCGTTTATCCTAGTTAATTATGCATGTACTAGTTTACTTTGGTGTATGGAAATGTCATGTGTGTATTAGCCACCTTTGTAATTGGATGTTTGCCGATTATTACACACATCTTGTTTATGTGAAACATTTCTGTTCTCTTGGCTCAACACAAACAGTGTATGCCCTCCATTGCACACACCTTGATCTGGTTGAACCGTTTCTATTGTGTTGCCTAATCGAAAACAGTTCATCCGAGTGAACCGTATCCCATATATCGCACACACCTTGATATGGCTGACCGTTTCTTTTGTGTTGCCTAATCACAAACAGTTCATCCGAGTGAACTATATGCTGTATATCCCACAGACCTTCATCTGGCTGCTTGTTTCTTTTGTTCCTCCTCATCGCAAACAATTTATTGAACTGAACCGCATGCCCTGCATCGCACATGCAACTAAAATCTGAACCGTTCTCGATGCATCAGTGATCGCAGATGTTTTGCACTTTTTTGACGGTTATTTTACACCACAATTTGCGATTATTGCATCCCACACAGTTTTGCCGAAGGGTCTCTAATCGTAGTGTCACGTTAGCAACATCCTACAGTAGTGCAAGATCATTTTAATGGAAATGTTATGAAACAATTGAAATGAAATGCATACATGATTGATCGCTTGAGTGACTTGTTGTTTAGAATTGTTAATGATGTCAAAGGTGTTAGTAAACATGCTTCTATGGTCCAAACTCAGTTAGAACAAGTTGCTAAATCTCAGGGTGAATTGCTCAATGAAATGAATAATAATATGAATGATCGTGTTGTTAGAGTAATGACTAGAGGAGGTAGAATGACTCAGGAGCCACTTTATCCTGAAGGTTACCCTAAAAGAATTGAACAAGACTCTCAAAGAATTAATGCTGATGCACCTAGTCCTTCTAAAAAGAAAAAGAAAAATGATTGGACTTTGCATACTTCTAGTGAACCTGAGGTAATACAACCTTATGAGGATGATAATGATGTTTCTATTTCTGATGCCGAAACTCAATCTGGTAATGAACGTTCACCTAGTGATAATGATAATGACAATGATGATGTTCGTATAGATGCTCAACCATATATTGATAAAGAACCAGCGAATGATGCTGAAATAGAACCTGTTGTTGATCTTGATAACCCACCTGCAAAAAATAAATGTTATGATAAGAGAGACTTTGTTGCTAGAAAACATGGTAAAGAAGACAACCATGGGTTTAGAAACCCATACCCTTTCCACCTAAACCATCTAAGAAAAAGGATGAGGAAGAATTTGAATGCTTTGGTGAAATGCTTAGGCCAATCCTTTTGCGTACTCGTTTGACTGATATTTTAAAGATGGCCGCTTATGCAAAATATATGAAAAGTATTGTCACTAATAAAATAAAAATACATGAAGCTGAAATCTCCACCATGCTTGCAAACTATTATATTAAAGATGGAGTACCTAAGAAATTAGGAGATCTAGGAGTACCAACTACATCATGCTCTATTAAAAGAAATTATGCCAAAACTACTTTATGTGATTTAGGAGCTGGTGTTAGTATTATGCCTTTCTCTTTATACAAAAGACTTGATTTGAATAAACTCACACCCACTGAAATATCATTGCAAATGGCTGAAAAATCAACTGCCATACCTGTCGGTGTGTGTGAGGATGTGACCGTTCTGGTTGCAAATTTACTATTTTAAAATACTTAGTTATACTTGATATGCCCGAGGATTAAAACATGTAGATTATCCTTGGTAGACCCTTTTTGAATAATGTAGGGGTTATTATTGATTGCAACAAAAGCAAGTTCACTTTTCATGTCAATGGTAATGAGCATACTGTGCATTTTCCAAAGAAACAATTTCAAGTGAATGGTATTAATGTTATTGAAAAGACTCTGACAATTACCATTGGAAGTTTTCAAATTCCACGTCCTACTGTAAAAAAGAAGTATGGAACACTTATTATTGGGGATATGCATATCCTTGTTGAGGTAACTTAGTGTTTTACGAAGATTCTTCGGGTTCACGCTAATCGAAAATGGTGTTTAATAAGACTTGATCAACCTTATTAATGGATTATTTTTCAAAGGCATGTGGTCAATGAATTTAGTAGGCACAACCTTCTATACTCATTTTATATTTCCTGTTATTTTTAGTTAAATACAATAAAATGCTATGAATATCCTGTTTTTTGAATTGTCCATGCAATAAAAAAGTGCCAAAAAATGAAAGTGTTCAAAATGACCTAAAATTTTAACACGTTTTTTCTGAATATTTGAGAATTTCTGGCACTAAAAACACCACAGGGGGGTGGGGTGCCCCAGGTACCCACTAGGCACCAGGGCACACCACACCCCTCTGGCGCACCCTGGTGGGTAGTGAGCCCAACATGGACCCCCTCACTTACTCCCTTAGCTCACATAGTCACTCACCTTCAGAAAAAAATCCCGGTAGCTCTCCCTCTCCCTCCCTCTCTCTCTCTCTCGTGTTCTTGCTCCCAAACCTGAGATTTTCGATCTCTTTGCTCGGAGCTCCGTTTCTCCAATTATTTTTTACTTTAGTGATTTATATTTTGAGTAATTAGCTACTCTTGGGTTCAAAATGAGCTTGCATGTTGAATTCTTTGAGTTCCAAGTAGTTTGAACACTTGATATAGCCTCTAGACATCCATATTTGTAGTTGCTATCAGTTTTGTGAAGTTTTATCGATATTATTTTGTGACCCAAAAATTTCAGAGATTTGTTCGTACAAAAATGAACCTCTCTAGGAGGAGTTCTTCAAGGAGGAGGTCCTCGAAGGCATCGTCGAGTGAGAGGTCGATACGACAGGCTTATGTTGAGCCAAGGGCAAGCTCAGTACGAGATGCGATACCAAACGTGCCTCTGGCCGTGTAATGAGTTCATGATAGGTGCGGGTATTAAAGAAGAATTTGATCAGTATGTTCATAACACCGAGCTCTCTCCCTTCATCACAGATAAGTGTATTCAACATCATAATCTCATCCAATCGTTCACCAAAAAACTAAAGTACCATTCTCGTGATTCTAGAATCTCATTTTGCCTTTATGATAGAGCCTATGTTATGACTTTAGAAGAATTCTGTGGTGCATGGCAAATTCCATGTTGGGGTTCGCTAGACGAACCACCAAAATCTGATTATGAGATGTTCCTGAGTAGCCTCTGTTGTGGTCAGAATAGAGGAGTTACACAAGCTAGAATAAAAAGTATACAATTTCCCTCCATTCGTTACTTTGCGCTTTTTAATGGTAAATGTATTGTAGGCAAACAAGAATCTAGTTCACTATGTCCCCCGGACTTGAGCCTCATACATACTGCTCTAACATGCATTAAATGTAATAATCTAGGAGCAATTATTGCATGAAGGCTACAACGCAATGCTGGTAGTGCTCATTTTTATGGAGGAATTTATGCCTCTCGCGTAGATGCAAGGCTAGGGGTTTCACCTTTGCCCAATGATCCTATTTTATCTGACTAATATGTAGACTTTGATGCGTTGCAACGCCATGAGTTTATTAAGTATAGAGCTCAAGACTATTATTATAACTTGATGTTTGATAAAAAACTATTGTACCTGTTATTTTGCCTGCACCTGCTCTCTTTGTTATTCAGCGTAAAGGAAGACATTAAATTTATGAGAGCGAAGCACGTGAGTACAATGTAGCAGTAGAAGCCACTCACCGAGCAGAGGAGGAGGCACCGAGAGCCTCCACAAGCTACCACTTTGATTATTACCCAGACCAGCGACGGTGATTACCATGTTAGGCAAAAGCCTAAGCTTGGGGGAGTACGTATTTCTCACCGACATTACATTCATGTTCACACATTTCATTCCAGTTGTCTGTGTTCATCCTCTTTCCTTGCATAATCCATGTTAGTTTTATTTTCTCGCTTTCTTCTTGCATGTTTGAAAAACTTTGAGAAAATCCAAAAATATTTCTCGCTTCTTTTCAGTTTTTCTTTCTAGTTTAATTTATTGTAGTATGAAAAGAAAACCCAAAAAGATTTCCCATTTCTTCTTTTACTTGTTGGGAGTGTAAATGGTTCTCGTTTTTGTTTTTCTTCTTTTAATTTTCTTCCTTAAAAAATTAAAAACTCCAAAAATATTTCAGTGTGTTTCTCTGAAATTATCTCCTTTTGTTGAGTTAGTATGAGGACAAGACCATGATGAAAATGTTGATTGGCTCTCATTTGCATTATTGTTGATCTAACACAGAGCCCATATTATTTTGTCTTCTCCTTTGAATAAAATGTTTGCAGATTCCAGCTTAGTCCACGACACTCTTGCACTACTATTATTTTCATATCATTCGGCCGTGCAAGTGAAAGGAAATAATGACGATATTTGATGAAGTGACTGTGGCAAGGAAAAGCGGGTATGAAATCAACTTGTTTTTGTTTTTGGAAATATGTTTAACTTAGTATCCACGATTCAACAAATTATGATCAAACATGTTTATGATGTCTGAGACGTCTCCAACGTATCTATAATTTTTGATTGCTCCATGCTAATTATCTACTATTTTGGACATTATTGGGCTTTATTATCCACTTTTATATTATTTTTGGGACTAACCTATTAACCGGAGGCCCAGCCCAGAATTGCTGTTTTTTTGCCCGTTTTAGGGTTTCGAAGAAAAGGAATATCAAACGGAGTCCAAACGGAATGAAACCTTCGGGAACGTGATTTTCTCAACGAATAAGACCCAGGAGACTTGGACCATACGTCAGGGCACAAGAGAGGAGGCCACGAGGTAGGGGGGTGCGCCTGCCTACCCCAGGCACGCCCTCCACCCTCGTGGGCCCCCTGTTGCTCCACCGACGTACTCCTTCCTCCTATATATATCCATGTACCCCCAAACGATTAGATACGGAGCCAAAAACCTAATTCCACCACCGTAACTTTCTGTATCCATGAGATCCCATCTTGGGGCCTGTTCCGGAGCTCCGCCGGAGGGGGCATCGATCACGGAGGGCTTCTACATCAACACCATAGCCCTTCTGATGAAGTGTGAGTAGTTTACCTCAGACCTACGGGTCCATAGTTAGTAGCTAGATGGCTTCTTCGCTCTTTTTGGATCTCAATACAATGTTCTCCCCCTCTCTTGTGGAGATCTATTCGATGTAATCTTCTTTTTGTGGTGTGTTTGTTGAGACCGATGAATTGTGGGTTTATGATCATGTCTATCTATGAACAATATTTGAATCTTCTCTGAATTCTTTTATGTATGATTGGTTATCTTTGCAAGTCTCTTCGAATTATTAGTTTGGTTTGGCCTACTAGATTGATATTTCTTGCAATGGGAGAAGTGCTTAGCTTTGGGTTCAATCTTGCGGTGTCCTTTCCCAGTGACAGGAGGGGCAGAAAGGCACGTATTGTATTGTTGCCATCGAGGATAACAAGATGGGGTTTTCATCATATTGCATGAGTCTATCCCTCTACATCATGTCATCTTGCTTAAGGCGTTACTATGTTTTTAACTTAATACTCTAGATGCATGCTGGATAGCGGTCGATGAGTGGAGTGATAGTAGTAGATGTAGGCAGGAGTCGGTCTACTTGTCTCGGACGAGAATCCTATATACATGATCATCCATAGATATTCTCATAACTATGCTCAATTCTGTCAATTGCTCAACAGTAATTTGTTCACCCACCGTAGAATACTTATGCTCTCGAGAGAAGCCACTAGTGAAACCTATGGCCCCCGGGTCTATCTTTATCATATTAATCTCCTACTACTTAGTTATTTCCTTTGCTATTTACTTTGCCTTTATTTTACTTTGCATCTTTATCACAAAAATACCAAAAATATTATCTTTATCATATCTATCAGATCTCACTCTCATAAGTGGCCTTATAGGGATTGACCCTATTTGCGTTGGTTGCGAGGATTTATTTGTTTTGTGCAGGTACGAGGGACTCGCGCGTAGCCTCCTACTGGATTGATACCTTGGTTCTCAAAAACTGAGGGAAATACTTACACTACTTTGCTGGATCATCCCTTCCTCTTTGGGGAAAACCAACGCAGTGCTCAAGAGATAGTGAGGGAGTCCTGGATTAGGGGGTGTCCGGATGGCCGGACTATACCTTCAGCCGGACTCCTGGACTATGAAGATACAAGATTGAAGACTTCGTCCCATGTCCGGAAGGGACTTTCCTTGGCATGGAAAGCAAGCTTGGCGATACGGATATGTAGATCTCCTACCATTGTAACCGACTTTGTGTAACCCTAACCCTCTCCGGTGTCTATATAAACCGGAGGGTTTTAGTCCGTAGGACAACATACAGAATAACAATCATACCATAGGCTAGCTTCTAGGATTTAGCCTCTCCGATCTCGTGGTAGATCTACTCTTGTACTACCCATATCATCAATATTAATCAAGCAGGACGTAGGGTTTTACCTTCATCAAGAGGGCCCGAACCTAGGTAAAACTTCGTGTCCCTTGCCTCCTGTTACCATCTGGCCTAGACGCATAGTTCGGGACCCCCTACCCGAGATCCGCCGGTTTTGACACCGACATTGGTGCTTTCATTGAGAGTTCCTCTGTGTCGTCGCCGTCAGGCTTGATGGCTCCTATGATCATCAATAGCGATGCAGTCCAGGGGAGACCTTCCTCCCCGGAAAGATCTTCGTCTTCGGCGGCTTCGCACTGCGGGCCAATTCACTTGGCCATCTGGAGCAGATCGAAAGCTATGCCCCTGGCCGTCAGGTCAGATTTGGAAGTTTAAACTACACGGCTGACATCCGCGGGGACTTGAGCTTCGATGGATTCGAGCCACTGCCGAGCGCGCCGCACTGTCACGACGAGCATGATCTAGCTCTGCCGCCGAACAGTGTCCTGGAGGCCGCACCCGCATCGGCTTCGACCCTTAATTCGGAGCCAACTGTGCCGATCGAGGATGGGTGGTTAGACGCCGCCTCGGGGGCTGTGGTCCCAACGGCGATTGAGCCTAACACCAGCCCCGCACTCCGCGAGACTTGTGACTCTAAGGAGCCGGACTCCTATCCAGACTCCGAACCCTCCGCGCCCCTGCCGATCGAATCCGATTGGGCGCCGATCATGGAGTTCACTGCCGCAGACATCTTTCAGCACTTGCCTTTCGGCGATATTCTGAAGACACTAAAGTCTCTCTCTTTATCAGGAGAGCCCTAGCCGGACTATGGTCAGCAAGGTTGGGATACTGACGATGAAGAAATTCAAAGCCCACCCACAACCCCCTTTGTAGCCACTGTCGACAATTTAACCGACATGCTCGACTTCGACTCTGAAGACATCGACGGTATGGACGCCGATGAAGAACCAGCGCCTATTGGGCCCTGGAAAGCCACCTCGTCATATGACGTATACATGGTGGACGCACCAAAAGATGACGACGAGGAGCGGAAGGACGCACCGAAGGCTTGTTCCCTCGAGAAGCAGTCAAAGCAGTGACGCAAGCGCCACCCCAAATCCCGCCTCGACAGAAATAACGATCACACAAACCCAGCGCTAGAGCAGGGAGAACCGCTGCCGGAGAACGGTAATCCGGATAATCAAACTGAACAAACAAATTCTATCAAGGATAATAGTCCGGACGACATAACACCGGACAGGCACCCGGAGCAGCAGAATGCCCGTAAAAGGCTTGTTGCCACAGCGAGGAGTCTTAAAAAGCAGAAGCAAAGGCTCAAGGCTGCGCAAGACACACTCCAAATCAGATGGAGTAAAATACTCAACACAGCAGCGAGGTACGGCGACAATCGCTCCTCCAAGAGCTACCCAAAGCGGAAGCTGCTACCTGAATTCGATGAGGAGGCCTCAGACCCCCCACAACCAAATATCAAAACAGGCACCTGGCCGGATAGATGACCCTTATGCCAACACAGAGCGGCATACAACGCCACTCACAATACAACACGCGACCCATGCGAGGGCTCGCACCCAAAGGACGGCGCAACAAGATCCATCTATGGACCACGAAAGCGTGCCCCAGCATACAATGCAACACAACAAACATCTGAACAACACGGTACACCCAGCTACAGGGGTGCCGCACACCCCCTATGTTTCACCGATGAGGTGCTGGACCATGAATTTCCAGAGGGATTCAAACCCGTAAACATAGAGATGTACGGCGGAACAACAGACCCTGGGGTCTGGATTGAGGACTACATCCTTCATATCCATATGGCTCGAGGAGATGATCTCCAGGCCATCAAGTACTTACCCCTCAAGCTCAAAGGGCCAGCTCGTCACTAGCTTAAAGGCCTCCCCGAAAGCTCCATTGGAAGTTGGGAAGAGCTTGAAGACGCCTTTCGGGAAAATTTTCAAGGGACTTATGTCCGACCTCCAGATGCGGACGATTTGAGTCATATAACTCAACAGCCCGGAGAGTCAGCCCGAAAGCTTTGGAACAGGTTTATTACTAAAAAGAACCAGATTGTCGACTGTCCGGACGTCGAAGCCTTGGCAGCTTTTAAGCATAGCGTCCGTGACGAATGGCTCGCCAGATACCTCGGCCAAAATAAGCCGAGAACGATGGTCGCATTAACAAGCATCATGACCCGCTTTTGTGCGGGTGAGGACAGCTGGTTAGCCAGATGCAGCACCAGCGACCCCAGTACATCTGAAGTTAGAGATGGAAACGGAAAATCACGGCGCAACTGCAATAACAAACGCCAGAATAAAGAAGACAGCACGAAGGGCACGGCAGTAAACGCCGGATTCAAAAGCTCTCGGCCAGGTCAGCAAAAGCCGCCCTCTAAAGGCACCAGGGATGAACTGTCCAGCCTCAACAAAATTCTGGACCAAGTATTTCAGATCCATAGTACCCCTGGTAAACCTGCTAATCATACCCACAGAGAATGTTGGGTCTTCAAGCAGTCTGTCAAGCTCAATGCCGTACACAAGGGGGAGGATACACCAAGTGAAGACGAGGACGAGCCTCCCAAGCAAGACACTGGGGAACAAAAGAAATTTCCACCAGAAGTCAAAACAGTAAACGTGCTACACGTGATCAAGGGAAAAAACAACGCGACACTCCCAGGAAAACATACCCAAGTGCCTGTCACCACGAAGTCCTGCCACTGGTCATCTCAACCGATCACTTTCGACCATCGCAATTACTCAGCAAGTATCCGACACGCAGGATGGGCTGCCCTGGTATTAGACCCAGTAATTGGCGGATATCACTTCACACGAGTCCTGATGGACGGTGGCAGCAATCTAAACCTAATATATCAGGATACAATCCGCGGGATGGGGTTAGACCCAAAAAAAATTTGCCATAGCAATACCACCTTTAAAGGAGTAACGCCAGGCCCAGGGGCTCGTTGTACGGGCTCCCTCCTGCTACAAGTTATATTCGGCTCCCCTGATAACTTCCGTCGCGAGCATTTAACCTTCCACATCGCTCCATTCCAAAGTGGCTATCAAGCACTGCTCGGACGCGAAGCTTTCGCTCGCTTTAATGCAATACCACACTATGCCTCCCTCACACTCAAGATGCCCGGTCCACGTGGCATCATTTCAGTGAACGGAAATATCAAGCGATCTCTGCGCGCCGAAGAGTGTGCGACTGCCTTGGCAGCCGCACACTAAAGGCGTCCGGACTAGATCAAGTCCGGCGCCGCTATTTATACCGAATAAATGGTCACACCCCTATTTGTCAATACAAGGGGCTCAATGCGCGCAGACATGTGGCAATTTTTTCTCATCTTAAATTATACATGGTTTCTTTAAAAAACTATCTTTTTGCACGACAACTTTTTAACCTAAATTCCTCTCTTTTACAGACGATCATCGTGCTACACCCGTCCAGGATACGGCACAATGGAGACACAGGCGTAGACGTGTAGCAGGGACCCACTCTAAGGATTCTTTTTAGATTAAGACCCTGCGTAAACCTTTTTTACTGTCTCTTGTTGATACATATCCACCGTTTAGAAGGATGCTGACGTCTTGGCATGTGGCCATGCCAGAACAATGCACGTACCTTGACACAAGGGGCTTCTTACAAAGGCCATTATTTAGGCCCGTTTTATACCACAAAGACCGAATACCTTAGGGAGTGTTCGGTGTTGCGAGTTTGGCCCTATATGCATCAGCTCCGAATCATTGTCTTTGGTCAAATGTTGGGTTTGCCCGGCTCCTGTGTTTTGGTGCCTTACATTTCGCTTTACCGGCTAAGGTAGCACCAGGAGAAATACTGCGATTGTGCCCTGGTTCATCCGGACGAGCACCTCAGTAGAGAAAGCTGAAAACTGACTGCCATGATATAGTGTGAGACTGGTCAACCACTCGATGACCTGTTGGAATGTTAGAATTCCTCCGCCTTAACGAAGGGCCATTTTCCGGCCAGGCATGTACGCACCCCGGGATCGGGAGAGTGCGGAGCCACCAGGGGCTATCATCGGGGTTGTGCATGATTTAAATATTTTGTGTGGTGAAGATACAACATAGCCAGACCATATGATTTTGTAGGGATAACTTTCTTTAGCCATGTTATTTTGAGAAGACATAATTGCTTTGTTAGTATGTAACATCCCAAATTTTCAATTTGGAATGTTATACATTAGATCATCATGCATAGGATATCTTCATGCATTTTGGTTGATCCTAGAAATTTCACGCAACTCAAGGACCTTCGGAGAGTGTTGGAGATTTCATTATTTTCATATTTGAGAGTTTTCTCAACTTTGAAAAGAGGATCATTTGATTTATTTATTTCATCTTCAATTATTTTTCCAATATCAAAAAAATGAGAGAGGGAATAAGATGACTTTCCCAAATTTAGGAAAAATGAAGATTTAATGAATAAATCAAATTTTGGTTTTGCCGGAGTTTTGTTTGCTTTTTATTTGGATAGGGAAAAATGCGCGTTTTCAAAAATTGCATTTTAGGCCCGGAGAAAAGTTCATTTTGTTCGACTCATTTTTAGGAGTCGGGGAAAATTTACTTTAGAATTTTTGGAGTTCGTTTACTTTCTTTTTCCTTTAATTTTCCGTGCGTGGAACAAAAAAAAAACAGATCCCGCCAGGCCAGCCGGGCCAAAGACCCAGCCAGCCGCCGCTACGCCCCAGCCTCCCTGCGCGCGTGCGCCAGCGCCAGGCGCCAGGCGCTAGGCTGCCGCCTCGCCTCTTAGCCGAGTCCCTCTAGGACTCTAGGCTAGCCCCTCTTTCCTTGTTTCTTTTTCTTTTGCTTGCCCCCTCCCCCAACTAAACCCCCCCCCCCCTCACCTATATAAATACCTAGCCACCCCCCCTCTCCACCTCAAGCAGCAGCAGCAGCCACCGCCGCCCCGAGCCGCGCGCCAGCCCCGCCGCCGCTTAGCCGCCGCCGCCTATAGCCGCCGCCGCCTTTAGCCGCCCCCGCCGCCGCCGGAGCCCCTCGCCGGAGCCTCGTCGAGGTAGCCCCGCGCCGCGCCTCTTTTTCTTCCCTCGCTTCGGTTTTTCTTAAAAGAACCGTCCCGGTTTTCTTTTCTGGTTTCTTTCCGTTTCTTTTCGGTTTCTTTTTTCGAAAACCCTAGATCGGTTTTCTTTCTTCTTTCGGACCGTTCGTCCTAACGAACGTGATCACCGATTATTCTCGGTTAATGAACGTCCGTTCATTTAACCGTTCTTCGTTTTCTTTCTCGTCGGATTTATTCCGCGATCGTGATCTCAGATCCGATCCTCGTTCCAGTCTTTCTTCCCGCTCGTTTATCGGAATCAGGTGATTCAAGCGCCTGGAGTTTCGTTTCGAAACCGCCGTTCCGTCTAATCAACTTAAACAAGTTTTTGCCCCGGTAAAATTTGACCTAGTTTCAACTTGCTAGAACCAAGTTGTTTCTTCCGCCGTTTGTTTTCCGTTTCTTTGTTCGGTTCGTTCTTTCTTTGCAACCGGAGTTCTTAAGTTGAACTTTCTGGTTCGTTCTCTCGTTCGAGTTTTACCTGTGCATTAGATGAGTACTTATTGTGTGCTTGTTGTATGTCTGCGATAGATCACCCAGATTGCGCCGCTTGTTACTTCGATTCCCTAGGTCTCGCGGATCATCAGCAAGGCAAGTAACACTTTGATCATACCTTTTTTTACAACCCATGTTTTAATGCATTAGATCAATCCTCTCACATTGCATGATTAGGATCTAATTAAATTGTGGGATGGGAAGTAGATGAGGTAGTACCTATCACCTGTATTATTATGAAACCTTTGGGAGTTACTTCTACGTTTGCTTATTATGCCATGCTATGCTAGTAGACGTGGATTGGGTGAGTGATATCCATGACAGATGTGAGATTTGATAATTTTAATGGTTTATCTAAGGTGGCAACTTAAACACACATCTGGGTGGATTGAGGCACCTGATGTCTATCAGGACTTGCCTATTTTTTTTTCGGACCGCCACCCAGGATCAAAGGGATCATAAGATCTTTCATGCTAGAAACTTCCGTGTGCAGCCACAAGCCATTATGGGCTCTGGCATAGTTGATTAAGTTGTGCGAACTCTTACGGGGTGGACTAGCAGATGTAGGGGTTGTAGGTGGTACGGTCTACCCCACATGTAAGGTGCTAGCGCTTCTGAAAGACTATGTCTCGGTCATCCGTCTTCTCAAACACCCTGTAGTGCGAGAAACTAAACGGAGGCGATCGAGTCTTGTGGGGAAAAGTGCGCAAACCTCTGTAGAGTGTACAAACTAATCATGATTAGCCGTGTCCCCGGTTATGGACAACTTGAGTATCTAGTACTTGAATATCATGTGAATCTCATCACGTTACTTCTAATTAATGTTGTTGGGTTTTAATTGTTCACTTAATTGGGATCGGAATGCTGTCAACCATTCTCGATGATTAACAACTACCATGATAGTTAAATAAATTTTATTCCTTTGCAGTAGGGAAAAACTGGCTTTACGCAAAACTGTAACCATAGAGCTTTCCACCAGCCATATATGCATATAGTATAGCTGTTTCATTCCATTACTCTCTATGTGTTACTTTGCCAGCATATTCAATGTGCTGACCCGTTTTCGGGCTGCAACTTCTCATGTTGCAGACTTTTTAGACGACGAGTAATGTGCTTTTAGGTCGTGGTTCTATACTCAGTGATGCCGTTGGAGTTGATGGATCCATTTATCTTCCGAGTCTTCCGCTGTTATCATTATTAGATGGACTTAAGCCATTTTTATTGTAATAATTTCTCTTTGAGACAACGATGTAATAAGTGTGTGATTGCCACTCTGCTATAAATCCTTCGATGTACTGTGTGGTGTCAGCATTACTGATCCAGGGATGACACCCGAGCACAGTAGACTTGATCCATTCGGGTCGAGTCGCCACAGAGATGGTATCAGAGCACACACTGACTGTAGGACACGACCACTAAGTTAAAGCCATAGATCACTATTCTCTTCTCATTTTCTAACTCCTCATATTTTCTACTCTTCTAGGATGACGAACGCGAAGATTAAGTACGCTCAACCGGATGAAGGCACACCATTTGGATTTCACCTGAAGGAAGTCACCAAGTACCTAAACATTGGACTACCAAGCTTCACCGGAACCTTCAACGCCACTCTGCCTGAAGAGGAGCGCTGGAAGATTCAAGCTCACGTTCCGGGAAGAACATTCGCGCCAATCATGAAGCCTATAGATAGTGTTTTCAATGCACCAACCTGGAGTCTGGGAAGGAGCATGGCAGCTCATATCACCATAGGACGCATTGGAGAAGTTTATCAAGAAGACCTCAAGGGCACTATCTACTAGATTTGCTGACGCCGAGATGAACAATGGGAGTTAGTCAGCACCAAGAAGGATAGATCCATTGCATCTTTCATCCGGGAGTTAAACCAGCACATTCGACGCCACGAGAACCAGATGTGCAATGATATGATAGAGTTGAAGAATGCAAAGGCAAGGATCATCGAGCTAGAAGGAGAATTGAAGTCTACACGCAAGGACTACATGGACGAGATCGTAGCTCTAGCAAGACACAATGGCGATCTTAAGCAGGAGATTGAAGAACTCAAGAGGAAGTTAGCATCCACGGAGGAAGACGAGTACGTCGCATGTCCGGACAACTACATCATCATCGACGACACCGATTCG
>NC_053027.1:282071134-282157570 GCF_003073215.2 Triticum urartu | reverse complement strand
GCAGCCAGACGCGGTTATTGGTAAGTTTTTGGTTAAGTCTTTTACCGCCCTTGTTCTTTTTTATACTGGTGCATCACATTCATACATATCAAGGGAATTCATGGATAAGTTTAAACAACCAACCCAAACCCTTAGGACCCATATGTTAGTGAGTTCACCTGGAGTAGAGTATATGGCTAGTCGATGGTGCGACCAGATACCCTTAACCATTGGTAGCCATGTTTTTCCGTCCGACCTAATAATCTTGGAGTCACAAGGATTGGATGTGATATTAGGAATGGACTATATGTGAAAGTATGGAGGAAGCATTGACTGTGTTAGTAAGTCAATTTGTCTCACCACCCCGGAGGGAAAAAGGATCAAGTATGTATCTAGGCATGCGCCAAGAAGTAGCCAAGTGAATACCCTCACGGGAGTTGTTCAGGAGGAAGTGCCTGTAGTGAAGGATTACCCGGATGTCTTTCCAGAAGAGTTACCAGGCATGCCACCGGATCGAGACATCGAGTTTTTGATAGAGCTATTGCCAGGCACCGGGCCTATATCAAAGAGACCATATCGGATGCCCGCAAATGATCTCGAGGAGATTAAGAAACAAATCAAGGAGTTATTGGAGAAAGGTTACATTCGACGGAGCTCATCACTATGGGGAGCCCCAGTGCTTTTGGTCGAGAAGAAGGATAAGTCTCTAAGAATGGTTGTTGATTATCGAGCGTTAAATGAGGTGATGATCAAGAACAAATACCCACTACCGATGATCAATGATTTATTTGACCAGTTGCAAGGAGCTAAGGTGTTTTCAAAGAACGATTTGTGATCTAGATATCACTAGCTGAAGATACGAGAGAAGGACATACCAAAGGCATCATTCACCACACGGTACGGGTTGTATGAATATACGGTCATGTCGTTTGGATTGACTAACACCCCTGCCTACTTCATGAGCATGATGAACAAAGTGTTCATGGAATATTTGGATACGTTCGTTGTGGTGTTCATTGATGATATAATGGTATACTCGAAGAACGAGGAGGAGCACGAAGAGCATTTGCGCTTAGTTCTCGAGAAACTCAGGGAACATCAATTGTATGCTAAGTTTAGCAAATGCGAGTTCTGGCTGAAGGAAGTTGGATTCCTTGGACATGTTATATCAGGAGAAGGTGTAGCACTAGATCCTACCAAGGTTCAATCAGTCACTGAATGGTTGGCACCCACTTCAGTTAGCGAGATCTGCAGTTTTGTTGGACTTGCAGGATACTATCGGAGATTCATTGAGAATTTTTCGAAAATTGCGAAGCCAATGACGGAGTTATTGAAGAAGGATACCAAATTTAAATGGACAGAAGAATGTGAAGCGAGTTTTCAGGAGTTAAAGAAACGTTTGACCACAGTCCCAGTGCTGATTCTGCCAGATATACGTAAGGAGTTTCAAGTGTATTGCGATGCCTCTCGCCTAGGACTAGGAAGTGTGCTTATGCAGGACGGAAGAGTTGTTTCGTATGCCTCGCGACAACTGAAACCACACGAGTTCAATTATGCCATGCATGATTTGGAGTTGGCTGCCGTAGTGCACGCGTTGAAGACCTGGAGGCATTACCTTATTGGAAATCGTTGTGATGTGTACACAGATCATAAGAGTCTGAAGTACATTTTCACGCAGAAGGAGCTGAACCTTAGGCAGAGGAGATGGTTGGAGCTCATAAAGGATTATGACATGAAGCTTCACTATCATCCAGGCAAGGCAAATGTCGTAGCAGATGCCTTGAGCTGGAAGAGTTATGCTCATACCCTAGTGAGCACGGGATTGCCGAAGGAGTTAGCAGAGGATCTCAGGGAACTTCGATTGGAGATTGTTCCTAGAGGTTTTTTGGCAACAATGGAGGTACAGTATACATTGTTAGGAAATATTCGAGAAGCTCAGAAGGATGACAAAGAGATTGCCGAGATAAAATAAAGAATGAGCGAAGGAAAGGACAAATGTTTTCATGAAGATAAGCACGACATCTTATGGTTCGAGGACCGTGTTTATGTGCCCAATAACACAGAGATCAGGAAGTTAATACTACAAGAGGCTCATGACTCACCATACTCGATACACCCCAGAAACACCAAGATGTATTTGGTATGAAGAAGCGTTTCTGGTGGACTGGTATGAAGAAGGATATTGCGAGTATGTAGCCGTATGTGATGTATGTCGGAGAGTAAAGGCTGAGCATCAAAAGCCAGCAGGATTGTTACAGCTTATGCCGATACCCGAATGGAAGTGGGATAAACTTGGCATGGATTTTATTATCGGATTACCCATGACCAAATCAGGATATGATTCTATATGGGTATTAGTGGATCGCTTGACCAAAGTAGCTCACTTTATCCCAGTGAAAACCACCTATACAAGTGCAAAGTTGGCCAAGATATATATGACCAGGATCGTATGTCTGCATGGAGTTCCGAGGACCATCGTATCAGATAGAGGGACACAGTTTACTTCAAAGTTTTGGCATCAGCTGCACCAAACTTTGGGGACAAGGTTGGAGTTCAGTACATCATTTCACCCGCAGACCGATGGACAGACCGAGAGAGTCAACGAGATTCGGGAGGATATGTTGAGAGCCTGTGCGCTAGATTATGGATCTAGTTGGGATGACAATTTTCCCTACGCGGAGTTCTCATACAACAATAGCTACCAAGCCAGTTTGAAAATGGCACCGTTCGAAGCCCTGTATGGACGAAGGTGCAGAACACTGTTGATGTGGGATGAAGTCGGAGACCGACAGTTGTTTGGACCAGATTTGATTAAAGAGTCTGAAGAGAAAGTTAAGTTGATCAGAGATAGACTGAAGATAGCTCAGCCCAGGCAGAAGAGTTATTTAGATTCGAAACGCAAGGAAATAACCTATGAAATTGGAGAAAGAGCATATCTGCGAGTGTCACCCCTGCGAGGAGTGAAACGTTTAGGAGTTAAGGGAAAGTTAGCCCCGAGATTTGTAGGACCGTATCGAATTATGGAACGTATGGGAGAAGTTGACTACAAGTTGGAGTTACCCGAAGGACTGTCAGGAGTTCCTAATGTATTTCATGTTTCACAGCTGAAGGAGTGTCATGCTGAGATGGCCGATATACCGTTAAGAGATACAGTACCCTTGGAGGTGATTCAGTTGGACAGTGATTTGACCTATGAGGAGAAGCCAGTCAGGATCCTCGAATTTGCCAGCCGAGTCACCCGCAGCAAGGTTATTAAGTTTTGCAAAGTTCAGTGGAGCCACCATAACGAGGATGAAGCCACCTGGGAACGAGAGGATGATCTTCACAAAGACCACCCACACCTATTCTCTAGCCAACCCAAATCTCGAGGGCGAGATTCATCTTAAGGGGGGTAGGTTTGTAACATCCCAAATTTTCAATTTGGAATGTTATACATAGATCATCCCTGCATATCATATTTTACTGCATTTCGTTTCGCGATCCTCGAAATCCTAAGCAACTCAAAGAGCCTCGGAGAGAGTTGGGGATTTCCCTGTTTTCATATTTGGGTTTTACCAAATAACGAAACGAGGACTTTTGGTTTTAATTATTTTTCTCTCCGAAAACATTTCATGTTAAAATATATGAGAGGAGATAATATGACTTCTCCAAAATAAACGAGATATTGGAGGGAAAATATTAAAATCAAATATTTGGTTTTTATTTGGAGTTTATTGCTATTTTATTTGAATTAGAAAAATTGCACGTTTTTCAAAGTTGCACTTTAGGGCCAAGAAAATGTTCATCTTGTTCTAAATATTTTATTTAGACGATGAAAATTTGTTTTGGCATTTTTAGATTTTTATTTTATTTTCTAGGATTCTTTTTGCTTCAGCGAAATTATTTAAAAAAAAGCAGCGCCCGACTGGGCCGAGGCCCAGCCGAGCCAGGCCACCGGCCCAACTTCCCGCGCCGCCGTCTCCCACCCGGAGAGCGCGCCCGCCGCCGCCGCATGTCATGCCTGAGTCGGCAATGACCCCGCCCCCTTCCCCTTCCCCAAGCCAAGCCACCCCTCCTTATAAGCCGCGCCTCACCCCCCTTGGAGCCCGAGCCGCCCCGCTGCCTGCCCGCGCCACCCGCCGCCCCACCGCCTGGCGCCGCCGCTGCCGTTTGCCGCTGCTGCCGCTTGCCGCCGCCGCTGCCCCGCGTCGCCATTGCACCGCGCTACCCCGCCCCGCTCGCCGGAGTCGCCCGCGCGCCGGACCTCGCCGGAGGTATAGCGCCGTTTGTTTTTTATATAAAAACCGATTCGGTTTTTGTTAGAAAACCCTAGTTTTTTGGATAGATCGGTTCGCCGTTTTTTTCCGATTTGGTTACTTTGTGGACATTCGCCCGTACGTTCGTTTTAACGAACGGAGTTCACTCGTTAGCCACAGACAACGAACGCTCGTTCGTTAGCCTGTTCGTCCATTTTCTTTTTCTCAGATTTTTCGCGATTATTTTCAATCGCGATTTCTGATCCAATTTTCGTTTTAGTTTATCTTTTCGCCCATTTGTCGGAATCAGGTGATTCAAGATCCTAGGTCTTCGTCTCGAAATCCTCTTTCCGTTTAACCAACTTGAACAAGTTTTTGCTACTATAAAATTTGACCTTTGTCCAGATTAGTAAACGGATCTTGTTTCTTTCGCAGTTTGAGTTTCGTTGCTCCGTTTGATTTGATTCTTTTCGCAAACCGGAGTTCTTAAGTTGAACTTTCTGGTTAGATCTTCTTATTTGAGATTTACCCATGTTTTCTTTGCTTGATTGCTGATACGTCCATTTTGCATCATGCTTTTATATCGATATTTATTGCACTATGGACTGTTATTTCACTTTATGTCACAATACTCATGGCTATTCTCTCTTATTTTACAAGGTTTACATAAGGAGGGAGAATGCTGGCAGCTAGAATTCTGGGCTGGAAAAGGAGCAAATATTAGAGATCTATTATGCGCAACTCCAAAAGTCCTGAAACTCCATGGAACATCTTAAAACAAATAAAGAAAAATCCTCGCCAAAGATGAAGGCCAGGGGGCCCACACCCTACTCACGAGGGTGAGGGGCGCGCCCCTACCTCGTGGGCCCCCTGGTGGCTCTCCGACGTCCATCTTCTCCTATATGAAGTCTTTTGATGAGAAAAAAAGAGGAAGGAACTTTTCGGGACGAGACTCCGCCTCCACGAGGCGGAACCTTGGCGGATCCAATCTAGAGCTCCGGCAGAGCTGTTTTTGCGAGGATACTTCCCTCCGGGAGGGGGAAATCATCACCATCGTCATCACCAGCGCTCCTCTCATCGGGAGAGGGCAATCTCCATCAACATCTTCACCAGCACCATCTCATCTCCAAACCCTAGTTCATCTCTTGTATCCAATTCTTGTCTCAAAGTCCGGGATTGGTGCTAGTAGGTTGCTAGTAGTGTTGATTACTCCTTGTAGTTGATGCTACTTGGTTTATTTGGTGGAAGATCATATGTTCAGATCCTATATGCATATTATTACCCCTCTGATTATGAACATGAATATGCTTTGTGAGTAATTACATTCGTTCCTGAGGACAAGGGAGAAGTCTTGCTATGAGTAGCCTTGTGAATTTGGTATTCGTTTGATATTTTGATAAGATGTATGTTGTCTATCCTCTAGTGGTGTTATGTGAACGTCGACTACATAACACTTCACCATTATTTGGGCCTATAGGAAGGCATTGGGAAGTAATAAGTAGATGATGGGTTGCTAGAGTGACAGAAGCTTAAACCCTAGTTTATGCGTTGCTTCGTAAGGGGCTAATTTGGATCCACATGTTTCATGCTATGGTTAGGTTTACCTTAATACTTTTGTTGTAGTTGCGGATGCTTGCAATAGAGGTTAATCATATGTGGGATGCTTGTTCAAGTAAGAACAGCAACCAAGCACCGGTGCACCCACATATCAAATTATCAAAGTATCGAACGCGAATCATATGAACATGATGAAAACTAGCTTGACGATATTCCCATGTGTCCTCGGGAGCGCTTTTCCTATTATAAGAGTTTGTTCCGGCTTGTCCTTTGCTACAAAAGGATTGGGCCACCTTGCTGCACTTTATTTACTTTTGTTACTTGTTGCTCGTTATAATTTATCCCATAACAAAACTATCTGTTACCACTTATTTCAGTAATTGCAGAGAATACCTTGCTGAAAACCGCTTACCATTTCCTTCTGCTCCTCGTTGGGTTCGACACTCTTACTTATCGAAAGGACTATGATAGATCCCCTATACTTGTGGGTCATCAAGACTCTTTTCTGGCGCCGTTGCCGGGGAGTGTAGCGCCTTTGGTAGGTGGAATTTGGTAAGGAAAAATTTATATAGTGTGCTGAAATTTACTGTCACTTGTCACTATGGAAAGTAATTCTCTGAGGGGCTTGTTCGGGGTATCTTCACCCCGTCTAGTAGAGCAAAGAGTTGCTCCTCAACCTACTGAACCTATGGAAAATGAAACTCCTTTTGAATTTCCTTCGGGTATGATGGAAAAACTGCTAGCTAACCCTTTTACAGGAGATGGAACAAAGCATCCTGATGAGCACTTAATATATGTGGATGAAGTTTGTGGATTATTTAAGCTTGCAGGTATACCTGATGATGTTGCTAAGAAGAAGGTCTTCCCTTTATCTTTGAAGGGAGACACATTGATATGGTATAGGCTATGTGATGATATGAGATCATGGGACTATAAAATATTGAAGTTGGAATTTCATCAAAAGTATTACCCTATGCATCTTGTTCATCATGATCGCAATTATATATATAATTTCTGGCCTCGCGAAGGAGAAAGCATCGCTCAAGCTTGGGGGAGGCTTAAATCAATGTTATATTCATGCCCCAATCATGAGCTCTCAAGAGAAATGATTATTCAAAATTTATATGCTCGGCTTTCTGATAACAATCACACCATGCTCGATACTTCTTGTGCTAGCTCTTTTATGATGAAGACTATTGAATTCAGATGGAATTTATTGGATAGAATTAAACGCAACTCTGAAGATTGGGACCTCGACGAAGGTAAGGAGTCAGGTATGACACCTAAGTTTGATTGTGTTAAATCTTTTATGGACACCGATATTTTCCGTAAGTTTAGCACTAAATATGGACTTGACTCTGAGATAGTAGCTTCTTTTTGTGAATCCTTTGGTACTTATTTTGATCTCCCCAAGGAGAAGTGGTTTAAATATCATCCTCCCATAGAAGTAAAAGTAGCTACACCTATTAAAGTTGAAGAAAAGACTGTCACTTATAATGATCATATTGTTCCTACTTTTTATATTGAGAAACCGCCTTTCCCTGTTAGAATAAAGGATCATGCTAAAGCTTCAACTGTTGTTCGTAGAAGAAATATTAGAACTTATACACCTGCTGAGCAAGTTAAAGTAGAACCTAATATTGCTATTGTTAAAGATCTCTTGTCTAATAATATTGATGGGCATGTTATTTAGTTCGAAGGTGAAACTGCTAGAATTGCTAAACCTTGTGATAAAGATAAACATAGACCTGTGGTAGGCATGCCTGTTATTTCTGTTAAAATAGGAGATCATTGTTAGCATGGCTTATGTGATATGGGTGCTAGTGCTAGTGTAATACCTATTGACTTATACGAAGAAATTAAGAATGAAATTGCACCTGCTGATTTAGAAGGTATTGATGTCACAATTAAACTTGCCAATAGAGATACTATTTCACCAATTGGAATTGTTAGAGATGTTGAAGTATTGTGTGGGAAAACTAAATATCCTGCTGATTTTCTTGTTCTTGGTTCACCACAAGATAGTTTTTGTCCCATTATATTTGGTAGACCCTTCTTAAATACTGTCAATGCTACCATAGATTGCACAAAGAATGTTGTTACTATTGGATTGGATGATATGGTTCATGAGTTTAATTTCTATAAATTTAGTAAACAACATCGTGAGGAAGAATTACCTAGTAAGGATGAAATTATTGGTCTTGCTTCTATTGTCATACCTCCTAGTGATCCTTTAGAACAGTATTTGCTAGACCATGAAAATGATATGTTCATGAATGAAAGAAGGGAAATAGATGAAGTATTCTTTAAACAGGAACCTATTCTGCATCACAATTTGCCTGTTGAAATTTTAGGGGATCCTCCTCCACCCAAGGGTGATCCCGTGTTTGAGCTTAAACCGTTGCCTGATAATCTTAAATGTGCTTATCTTGATGAAAAGAAGATATATCCTGTTATTATTAGTGCTAACCTTTCAGAGCATGAAGAAGAAATATTATTGAAAACTCTGAAGAAGCATCGTGCTGCTATTGGATATACTCTTGATGATCTTAAGGGCGTTAGTCCCACTCTATGTCAACATAAAATAAATTTGGAAGTAGATGCCAAACCAGTTCGTGATCGTCAACGATGTCTGAATCCTAAAATGAAAGAAGTGGTAAGAAAATAAATACTAAAGCTTCTGGAGGCAGGTATAATCTATCCCGTTGCTAATAGTGAGTGGGTAAGTCCTGTCCATTGTGTCCCTAAGAAGGGAGGTATTACTGTTGTTCCTAATGATAAAGATGAATTGATTCCACAAAGAATTATCACAGGTTATAGGATGGTAATTGATTTCCGCAAATTAAATAAAGCTACTAAGAAAGATCATTACCCCTTACCTTTTATTGATCAAATGCTAGAAAGATTATGCAAACATACACACTATTGCTTTCTAGATGGTTATTCTGGTTTCTCTCAAATACCTGTGTCGGCTAGAGATCAATCAAAGACTACTTTTACATGCCCTTTTGGTACTTTTGCTTATAGACGTATGCCTTTTGGTTTATGTAATGCACCTGCTACCTTTCAAAGATGCATGATGGCTATATTCTCTGACTTTTGTGAAAAGATTTGTGAGGTTTTCATGGACGACTTTTCCGTCTATGGTTCCTCTTTTGATGATTGCTTGAGCAATCTTGATCGAGTTTTGCAGAGATGTGAAGAAACTAATCTTGTCTTGAATTGGGAAAAGTGCCACTTTATGGTTAATGAAGGTATTGTCTTGGGGCACAAAGTTTCTGAAAGAGGTATTGAAGTTGATAAAGCCAAGGTTGATGCTATTGAAAAGATGCCATGTCCCACAGACATCAAAGGTATAAGAAGTTTTCTTGGTCACGCCGGATTTTACAGGAGGTTCATTAAGGACTTCTCAAAAATTTCTCGGCCTCTGACTAATTTATTGAAAAAAGATATACCATTTGTCTTTGATGATGATTGTGTAGAAGCATTTGAAATACTTAAGAAAGCATTAGTCTCTGCACCTGTTGTTCAGCCACCTGATTGGAATTTACCCTTTGAAATTATGTGTGATGCTAGTGATTATGCTATAGGTGCTGTTCTAGGGCAAAGAGTTGATAATAAATTAAATGTTATTCATTATGCTAGTAAGACTCTAGACAATGCTCAAAGAAATTATGCTACTACTAAAAAAGAGCTTTTAGCAGTTGTATTTGCTTGTGAGAAGTTTAGATCTTATATTGTTGATTGTGAAGTAACTATTCAAACTGATCATGCTGCTATTAAATATCTTATGGAAAAGAAAGATGCTAACCTAGACTTATTAGATGGGTTCTCTTGCTACAAGAATTTGATTTGCATATTGTTGATAGAAAGGGAGATGAGAACCCCGTTGCAGACAACTTGTCTAGGTTAGAAAATATTCTTGATGACCCACTACCTATTAATGATAGCTTTCCTGATGAACAATTAAATGTTATAAGTACTTCTCGTAGTACTCCATGGTATGCTGATTATGCTAATTATATTGCTGCTAAGTTTATACCACCTAGCTTCACATACCAGCAAAAGAAAAAGTTTTTCTATGACTTGAGTCATTACTTTTGGGATGACCCACATCTTTATAAAGAAGGAGTAGATGGTGTTATTAGACGTTGTGTACCTAAGCATGAACAGGAACAGATCCTACGCAAGTGTCATTCCGAGGCTTATGGAGGACACCACGCTGGAGATAGAACTGCACATAAGATTTTTTGCAGGAAAACTTCTCTCTAAATGGGAAGGCCCCTATGTTATCGAAGAGGTCTACCGTTCCGGTGCCATAAAGATCAACAACTTCGAAGGCACAAATCCGAAGGTGGTAAACGGTCAAAGAATCAAACATCAGGTAATCCCATAAATGTTGAAACCAATATTATTGAAACCGTAACCCCGGAGGAATACATAAGGGACACCTTCCAGACCGTTTCAGACTCCGAAAAGGAATAGGTATGTGGTACGGTAAGTAAACCGACTCCAAAACAATTTTAAAGGCAATATTTCTCCATTTTGGAATGTTTAGAAAAATAAGTAGCAGTCTGGGAAGGACACGAGGGCCCCACGAGGGTGGTGGGCGCGCCCCCTACCTCGTGAGCATCTTGTGTGCCTTCCGGACTCCGTTTTCTTGCACGATACATATTTTGGTCGGTAAAAATTCATTATATAACCTCCCGAAGGTTTTGAATCCCGTATTACGCAAATATCCTCTGTTTTCATTTCGAGCTGTCCCGTTGCAGATTAAATCAACATGTCTTCCCAGGATTCGGAAGGAAAAAGCTATGTGGATGATTACTTAGCAAATCCCAAGGCCTATGGAGATGTGGAACACGATAGATGGACTACGGAGGAAGAAGAGGACTATGAACCCAAGGGGAAGGAGGAGACGAGCTCAGATGAAGATGAAGCACCATTACCTCAACCTGGGGACATGCATGTGGAGTTCAAAAAGTCAAGTCTCCCTGATAGGGTAAAGAAACCCAAGTTCGAGTTTATCCCTTTTCGTCTCTTGCAGGAAAATAAGCAGGACCTATGCAAAAAGATATTAACCCTGGAGTGGGAGATTGATGATCTGAGAGATCAAATTGCCGTCCTCAAGCGCAAATTAAGGGAGAAGCCTAGGCCATCAACTAAGCCAACGTCACCACCACCTTCTTCATCAACCAAGGAGACATAATCACATGGGTATGGGCACTCCCCTTGGCAACTGCCAAGCTTGAGGGAGGTGCCCCGGTATCGTATCACAATCACAACTCCTATCTTTACAGTTTTTCTTAGTTCGATCCTATTAGTAGTATCTTGATCTAGTAGAATAAAGTTTATGGCATGATCTAGTTTTGAGTTTGCTTTATGATCTCTCTTTGTAATCGAGTCCGTGAGCTATATATAATAAAGATTAGTGTTGAGTCAAGGGCTTGATTATTTTGCCATGATCTTGGGTGAATAAAAGAAAAGAGAAAAAGAATAAAAATAAAAAAAGAGTTCATATTGATCTTATTGAGAGTAATGACTTCACATAGAAAGAGTATGATGACTAAAAGTTGTTGGGAGTTGGCAGAGATAGCTATGGTCATTGTTGCAATTAATAGGAAGTAATAAGGAAAGAGAGGTTTCACATATAGATATATTATCATTGACATCTTTTATGATTGAGAGCACTCATTAAAATATGACATGCTAAAGAGTTGATGTAGGACAAGGAAGACAACATAATGAGTTATGTATTTCTTATATCTGAGATAAAGTATGTTGTCATGGATCCTCTAACTTGTTGAGCTTGCCTTTCCCCCTCAAGCTAGCCAAATTCTCAGCACCAAGTAGAAATACTACTTGTGCTTCCAAATACTCTTAAACCAGTTTTGCCATGAGAGTCCACCATATCTACCTATGGATTGAGTAAGATCCTTCAAGTAAGTTGTCATCGGTGCAAAGCAATAAAAATTGATCTAAATATGTATGATTGATTGGTGTGTGAGAAATAAGCTTTATACGATCTTGTGATGTGGAAGTAATAAAAGCGACAGACTGCATAATAAAGGTTCATATCACAAGGGGCAATATAAAGTGATGTTCTTTCGCATTGAGATTTTATGCATCCAACCATAAAAGCGCATGGCAACCTCTGCTTCCCTCTGCGAAGGGCCTATCCTTTATTATTATCTTCTACCTTATGCAAGAGTCATGGTGATCTTCACCTTTTCTTTTTCATTTTATCCTTTGGCAAGCTCAGCATGTTGGAAAGAACATGATATATATATATATCTAATTGGATGTAGGGGAGCATGAACCATTATTGTTGACATTACCCTTGAGGTAAAAGGTTGTGGGGCAAAACTATAAGCCCCTATCTTTCTCTGTGTCCGATTAAAACTCCGTAACCACAAGTACTGCGTGAGTGTTAGCAGTTATGGAGGACTAAATGATAGTTGAGTATGTGGACTTGATTTTTAGCTCTGACATAGACTCCTTCCGATGTTATGATAAATTGCAATTGTTTCAATGACTGAGATTATAGTTTGTCGGATCCCAATAAGGTTTATGATTTATACTTTTGCATTGTGAATAGATCATCACTTGAATATAAGTAATCATATGACAAAATCTATATATGTTGCTGTTGTGAGAATAATCATGATGCCTTCATGTCCGTATTTTTATTTTTATCGACGCCTCTACCTCTAAACACGAGGACATATTTATTGTTATCGGCTTTTCGCTTAAGGACAAGCGAGGTCTAAGATTGGGGGAGTTGATACGTCCATTTTGCATCATGCTTTTATATCGATATTTATTGCACTATGGACTGTTATTTCACTTGATGTCACAATACTTATGGCTATTCTCTCTTATTTTACAAGATTTACATAAGGAGGGAGAATGCTGGCAGCTGCAATTCTGGGCTGGAAAAGGAGCAAATATTAGAGACCTATTCTGCGCAACTCCAAAAGTCCTGAAACTCCACGGAACATCTTAAAACAAATAAAGAAAAATCCTCGCCAAAGATGAAGGCCAGGGGGCCCACACCCTGCTCATGAGGGTGGGGGGCGCGCCCCCTAGGGCGCGCCCCCTACCTCGTGGGCCCCCTGGTGGCTCTCCGACGTCCATCTTCTCCTATATGAAGTCTTTCGATGAGAAAAAAAAGAGGAAGGAACTTTTCGGGACGAGACTCCGCCGCCACGAGGCGGAACCTTGGCGGATCCAATCTAGAGCTCCGGCAGAGCTGTTCTGCTGGGGATACTTCCCTCCGGGAGGGGGAAATCATCACCAACGCTCCTCTCATCGGAAGAGGGCAATCTCCATCAACATCTTCACCAGCACCATCTCATCTCCAAACCCTAGTTCATCTCTTGTATCCAATTCTTGTCTCAAAGTCCGGGATTGGTGCTAGTAGGTTGCTAGTAGTGTTGATTACTCCTTGTAGTTGATGCTAGTTGGTTTATTTGGTGGAAGATCATATGTTCAGATCCTATATGCATATTATTACCCCTCTGATTATGAACATGAATATGCTTTGTGAGTAATTACGTTCGTTCCCAAGGACAAGGGAGAAGTCTTGCTATGAGTAGTCATGTGAATTTGGTATTCGTTTGATATATTGATAAGATGTATGTTGTCTATCCTCTAGTGGTGTTATGTGAACGTCGACTACGTAACACTTCACCATTATTTGGGCCTAAAGGAAGGCATTGGGAAGTAATAAGTAGATGATGGGTTGCTAGAGTGACAGAAGCTTAAACCCTAGTTTATGCGTTGCTTCGTAAGGGGCTGATTTGGATCCACATGTTTCATGCTATGGTTAGGTTTACCTTAATACTTTTGTTGTAGTTGTGGATGCTTGCAATAGAGGTTAATCATAAGTGGGATGCTTGTTCAAGTAAGAACAGAACCCAAGCACTGGTCCACCCACATATCAAATTATCAAAGTATTGAATGTGAATCATATGAACGTGATGAAAACTAGCTTGACGATATTCCCATGTGTCCTCGGGAGTGCTTTTCCTATTATAAGGGTTTGTTCCGGCTTGTTCTTTGCTACAAAAGGATTGGGCCACCTTGTTGCACTTTATTTACTTTTGTTACTTGTTGCTCGTTATAATTTATCCCGTCACAAAACTATCTGTTACCACTTATTTCAGTAATTGCAGAGAATACCTTGCTGAAAACTGCTTATCATTTCCTTCTGCTCCTCGTTGGGTTCGACACTCTTACTTATCGAAAGGACTACGATAGATACCCTATACTTGTGGGTCATCAATTGCTTATGTTTGCTATTGTTTGTTTGCGATAGAACACCCGGAGTGCGAAGCGTGCTACTATGTATCCCTAGGTTTTGCAGATCATCAGCAAGGCAAGTAACACTTTGATCATACCCCTTTACCATCCAGTTTTTATGCATTTAGTTCCAATCCTGAAACATTGCATGATTAGGATGTGATTAACATGTGGGTTGGGAAGTAGTTGATGAGGTAGAAATTATTGCCCTGTTATTATCAAACCCTTGGGAGTTACTTCTACGAATTGCTTATATTGCTATGCTCGTAGACGTGGTTTGGGTGAGTGAAATCCATGACAGATGTGAGATTGTTAATTAATGGTTCAACTTAAGGTGGCAACTTGAATACACATCTAGGTGGATTGTTTGTTGGGCACCTGGAGAATCCAGTGTTGTCCTAGGATATCCCGGAGTACCCGTGTGATAATCCTATGGTCTGCCACCCAGGCTCAAAGGGATCTGAGATATTTTCATGCTAGAAACTTCCGTGTGCAGCCACAAGCTATTATGGGATCTAGCATAGTTGAGTAAGTTGCGTGAAGCTCCCGAAGAGGTGGATCAGCGGGTAGATGGATGTAGGTTGGTATGGTCTGCCCGGAGTAAGGGGTTAATGCTTCTGTGTCTCGGCCATCTGTTTCTCAAACACCATGTAGTGCGACAAATCCAACGGAGGAGATCGGGTCTTGTGGGCAAAAGTGCGCAAACCTCTGCAGAGTGTATAAACTAATCATGGTTAGCCGTGTCCCCGGTTATGGACATCTTGAGTATCTAGTACTTGGAGTATCATAAGTATTTCATCACTCTAAACTAATATTGTTGGGTTGTTAATTACTTTAATTGTGATTGAGTTGGAGGAACCTTCGCAATGATGTTTCAACTACCATGATAGTTAAATAAAATCTATTCCTTTGTTGTAGGAAAAAATTGGCTTTTCGCAAAACTGTAACCATAGAGCTTTCCACCAGCCAAATATGCATGTAGCGATTGTATTATTCTGTTCTTGCTCTACTGTGTTACTTTGCCAGCATATTCCATGTGCTGACCCGTTTTCGGGCTGCAACGTATTATGTTGCAGACTTTTCAGATGAGGAGTAAGGTTCGTTAGGTCATTGCCGTGCAGCTCAGCTATGCCGTTGGAGTTGATGGACTCACTTTATCTTCCAAGCCTTCCGCTGTTATCGTATTAGATGGCCTTAAGCCATATTTATTGTAATAAGTTCTCTTTTAAGACATTCAATGTAATAAGTGTGTGATTGCTACTCTGTTATAAATCCTCGAGTACTGTGTGTGTTAGCATTACCGATCCAGGGATGACACTGAAGCACAGAGACTTGATCGTTTGAGGTCGGGTCGCTACAGGTATCCTCCTCTAAATGTTCAAGTGGCTTGACTTGGCACATGTTCATGCATGTAGTTGAATCGAAACCAACATAGCCTTTATGATATTTATGTTCATGGTGTTCATATCTTACTCATGCTAGTGTCCAATGTTACTTATGCATAATGCATGTTCATGACTGTTGTTGCTCTTTAGTTGGCTGCTTCTCAACCTATTTGCTAGCCTTCGCCTGTACTAAGTGGGAATTATGCTTGTACATCAAAAACCTTGAACCTAAGTTATTACAGATGAGTCCACCATACCTACCTATATGCGGTATTACCCTGCCATTCTAAATAAATTTTCATGTGCCATCTCTAAAAACTTCAAATAAATATCCTTTTCGTGTGCCTGGATCGTTCATGGAACGAGAGGAGGTAGTCAGTATCTTCCATGCTAAGCGGGTTATTCTCAGGTTGAGTGTTTATTCACTCACCATTGCATGAGAAAAGGGCGATAATAGGGATTCCCAGTCCCAAACTCAAATTGCAAATAATTAAACAAAACTCCCCCAGGACTATTGTAGCTATGGATGGCACCTGTTGATTCGGACAACCCGTGGAGTGTGATTGTTGGTGGAAGGGGAGTAAACCTTTACTTTTATCGCTTGGGAACTGCCACTAGCGTGCTTAGCATGGAAGATACTGATAACTGATGGTCGTGAAGTAAACAAGAAGGGTGCATGTCTCAAAATATCACTTACCTCTGTTTTAAAAACTCGAGCTCTGGCACCTCTACAAATCACTGCTTCCCTCTGTGAAGGGACTATCTATTTACTTTTATGTTGTGTCACCACCTTCTAAAATAAGCGCCAGAACCTGAGAGCATTACTGTCATGCTGATGCATTGTGTGTAGCTAATGTTGGGTGCATCATGACTGGATCTTTTCTACCATGAATTACAATGTTTAGTCGCTGCTTGAACTTTGGAGGTGCTTTGCATTTATGTTTTGCGGTCTGAGAAAGGGCTAGCGAGATACCACCATTGTCATATTATATCATGGTTGTTTTGATAACATGTTGCTATTTGAGATATCTTATTATTGCTCGCTAACTGATTATGTCATTGATATGAGTTAATATAATTTTTAAGAGTTATTGTCGGCATGGTTAGTTATAATGTTGGCTGAAAACCTGGGTGCTGTTTAAGCTTATTTATGCAAACAAGATTAAAAGAGTTCGTAAAAGTTTTTCTTTTTCACTTTCAGTTTATCAACTGAATTGCTTGAGGACAAGCAAAGGTTTAATCTTGGGGGAGTTAATACGTCTCCAACGTATTTACTTTTTCTAATGCTTTTCCTCTTGTTTTGGACTCTATTTTGCATGATTTGAATGAAATTAACCCCGGAATGACGTAGTTTTTAGCAAAACTACCATGGTGTTGTTTTTGTGTAGAAATAAAAGTTCTCGGAATGGAACAAAACTTTGTGAGGATTTTTTATACAATAAAAGAGAATTTTTGGAGCCAAGAACCACCGGAGGGGGGGCACCTGGGTGGGCACAACCCACCAGGGCGCGCCTGCCCCCAGGTGCGCCTAGATGGGTTGCCCCCACCTGGTGGCCCCGCAGACCATGAAACCGACGCTATAAAATCACATATTTACAGAAAAAAATTAGGGAGAAAGAATTATAGCGTTCCACGAGACGGAGCCGCCGTCACCTCCTATCTTCATCAGGAGGCCAGATCTGGAGTCCGTTTGGGGCTCCGGAGAGGAGGATCTTCGATCTTTGACATCACCAACCCTTCTCCATCGCCAATTCCATGATGCTCCCCACCAGGAGTGAGTAATTCCTTCGTAGGCTCGCTAGTTGGTGAGGAGTTGGATGAGATTCATCATGTAATCTAGTTAGTTTTGTTAGGGCTTGATCCCTAGTTTCCACTATGTTTTGAGATTGATGTTGCTATGACTTTGCCATGCTTAATGCTTGTCACTTTGGGCCCAGGTGCCATGGTTTCAGATCTGAACCGTTTATGTTATCACCATTATATCCATGTTCTGGATCCGATCTTGCAAGTTATAGTCACCTACTACGTGTTATGATCCGGCAACCCCGGAGTGACAATAGTCAGGACCACTCCCGGTGATGACCGTAGTTTGAGGACTTCATGTATTCACCGTGTGTTAATGTTTTGTTCCGGTTCTCTATTAAAAGGAGGCCTTAATATCCCTTAGTTTCCAATTGGACCCTACTGCCACGGGAGGGTAGGACAAAAGATGGCATGCAAGTTCTTTCCAGAAGCACATATGACTATTTACGGAATACATGCCTACATTATATTTATGAACTGGATCTATTGTCATATCGCCCTAGGTTATGACTGTCACATGATGAATATCATCCAACAAATCGCCGATGCAATGCCTACGAATTTCTATTATATTGTTTCTTGCTAAGTAATAGTGCTATGTTACTATTGCACTTCCTACAAAATTACTGCTATCACTGTTACCATTTCTATTGCTATTGCTATTGCTACTACTATCGAAGCTATCATATTACTATGCTACTGGTCACTTTGCTGCAGATAATTAATCTCTAGGTGTGACTGAATTGAAAACTCAGTTGCTAATACTTGCAAATATTCTTTGGCTCCCCTTGTGTGGAATCTATAAATTTGGGTTGAATACTTTACCCTCGAAAACTGTTGTGATCCCCTATACTTGTGGGTTATCAGATACCACCAACCCTCGTCATGAGGAAGAAGCCATGCAACAAGATGAGCGTGCGATAATCACCACTTCTACCATAATGGCTCAAGAACCTGATGTGGTGGATATCTTTCTGAGCAATCCTGATGAAGAAATTGTTATGCCCGAGTAGCAAGCCCCTGAAGAAAAAGTTGACGAAGAAATTGAGGTAGAGAAGGCAGTTTCATTGCCTTTGAAACACATGAAAGTTGAGCCCTCCACATCCAACTGGGAGGATGACAAGATTAAGGGGGGGCAAGTTGCTTCCCAAGGAAATACCACCCCGGTCACCTCATCTAGTGCCCCTACCCAGATGGAGGTTGATCATGCTCCTGGTTCTACGGCTTCACAGCCAGAATAGGAAGAGCCCATGGCTCACGAAGAAGATGTTGTCCCACCAGTTGTACCCAGCGAGACTGTCAAAGAACAAGTTGTAACCCAAGTGTCCGAGGAAGTTGTCGTGCCTCCCTCTGTCGAGAGTGCACAGAAAGAAAAGGCCCCAGTGCTTGAAAGTCAAACCACCGCTGAAGGAGTTCCAGTGAAGGAAAATGAAGGACACACTAGTGCCCCAATGCCATCAGCACCAGAGAAAGTGAAAAAGCCCCTTGCTCCTCTAAATCATATCGATGAAAATGCACCAGTATCTGATGATGTTCAGCCGATGGAAATAAGTGATGAAGAAAATCAGAAAAACCCTCAGGAATCATATCCTTTGTTCCTTGCTGAGTATGGTCCGAATGGTCTAGCTTTTAATGAGAAGCATCATCATTCAGGGTAGCCTTCTTTGGGGTCAGCCCATATGAAGGAGAGAGAACTTCACTGTCACCGAGGTTTTGGACTGAAGAACAAGCAGTATATTATGCTCGGATCTTGTTTGGCAAGAATAGGATATTCAATCACAAGATATTAAGCTTCGGTAAGCTCGAAGGAATGCCCGGTTTCCACCATGCAATCGAGCATATTGAACATGCCCTCCTTGTCGGCGTTCTGGGAACGGGGGTACCCAGACTTGCCTGCCTGCGGCCCACGACATGGCTCCATCGACGGTCTGGTACGACCCACCTTCAGCATTGCCAACTCAAGACCCTCGCGAGGGGCCAAGCCTCGCGTGGCGGACGACACCAAGACCTCCAGAAGGAGTGGCCTCCTCAGGCTTGCTCCTGAGGAGCGGAGATCTCAATGCAGGCCTCAATCTCGTGAGGTTCGGATGATGCAAGCCATGACGACCAAGGCCAGGCGGGCACTAGCGAGCACAATACATCAGTTTCCTCTTTGGTGCTACAGAGGCAAGTGCAGGCGTGGAGTCCCAAGGAATCGGCCAAAGGTTCCCATTTCCGTGCAACAAGACCAAGACCACCAGGACGGCAGGACGGAGGTCATCGTCGAGCCCACCACGGCGTCACGACCAGAAGATTTGCAGGCGAAGACCACCTTTCGTCAGGATAAGATGTACTAGTTGTCTCACTTCGAATTTGGCCGTTGTGGGATCCCTTCCCGCCTCCATTTTGGGGGAAGAGGACCAAAGCCACTATAAATAGGACCTAGCCACCACCATAGAAGGGTACAGATCATCCTCTCCCCCACCAGCTCAAGAACACACCTCCTGAGGTTGTTCGTCCATTGTACTAGTTCATCCTCAGCCCACTCCAAGGCCAATCCACCACAAAGCAGGAGTAGGGTTTCACACCGCGAGGTGGCCCGAACCTCGGTAAACTGTTGTGTCCCATTTCCTTCCTATTCGTCAAGCTAGGCTTAGAAATCGGCAAGTAGGCAGGATGGGGAGGTTGAATTCTTCGCACGCACCCTAGAGTTCGAACCTGTCCACGGCCTGCGGAGCCCAAAATCCAAAATTTGCCGCGCCAGGTAGGGGTGCGTTGGAGCCTCTCTTCCTCCAGTCGATTCGCCACCGTTTCGCTGTCCCCATGGCTGATGCGCGTCGAGTTCATGCTGAGCTCCGGGATGCCCTCGCCACCCGCGTCGCCCAGACGATGCCTACCGGCGACCGTTCTCCCCGTCGCTCTCCATCGCCTGCGGCCAACGCTGCCAACGACCCCGCGACCCATGAGCAGCACACTTCATCAATGTAGCCCTCTGTGCAGTGTGATGGGCGCACTGCCACCCCGTCGTTAACCCCGGCGGCTGCTTTGTCCACATGCTCGCCTCAGGCCGACAATCTTGCAGGCTACGCTGCTCATGGCGCCCGAGCTCCTGCGCTGTTGCCCCATCGATGACCTCTACGAGGACTGGCTAGACCGCATCGCCAAGCTTGTCAGCGCCGCCAGGGAGGCCCCTACACCATCCCGTTCTGCCTCCCCTGCCACCTCTCGCGGGCAACGTGGCCCACGGTGCACCTCCTCCGCCTCCAAGGCAAGACACCATCCCTGAGCCAAGGCGCTAGGCTCCACGGCGCGACTCGCCACGCAGGGCGCCGGTGCGCGACGAGGAGAGCTTCCAGGTGGTGCAGCGTCCGCAAGGAGAGGTGCGTGCGCTTCCAACACTGCCGCATCAAGACTGCGTGCCACCCACGATGGTGGCGCGCGAGCATCAAGAGTAGGCCGCACCTCAATGGCGGGTTCCGATGACTACGTCGAGATGCCACACGTTCACCCCGGAACTGTGTAGCATCATCTGGCCAAGGAAGTTCAAGCCAGACCTGCCTCCACGCTATGACGGCACCCCCGACCCGGCCGAGTTCCTGCAGCTCTACGAGCTGAGCATCGAGGCGGCGAAAGGCGACGAGAAGGTCATGGCAAACTGGTTTCTCATGGCCCTGAAAGATGGCGCGCGCTTCTGGCTCCTGAACCTCCCAATGGGATCGATTTCCTTCTGGGATGAGATGCAAGAGCGCTTCATTGCTAACTTCCAAGGCACTCGCTACCGCCAGCCGGCTGTGAGTGACCTGCGGCGCGTCAAGCAGCAGTTGGGAAAGACCTTGTAGAAGTACATCCTGCACTTCAACAGTGTTCGCCTCAAGATCCCCAAGGTGTCGGACAAGGTCATGATCTCGGCGTTCACTAATGGCGTCCGGGACGTCAAGATGAAGGAGGAGCTATCCATACACGAGGACCTGTGCACGGCTCTGGAGATGTTTAACATGGCAACCAAGTGTGCGAGAACTGAAGAAGGCCGCCTTTCTCTCCTGGAGCTTCCGGAGGCTGACCTAGAAGACAAGAAAGCCAAGGCTAAAGATGTGAAGCGCGGCAGCCATCCAAGGGCAGCCGCCCGTTCTACGTCTTCCACAATGTGCATAGCCACAACACCAATGACTGCCAGGAGCTCAGGGCCATCCGCGACGGGCGCACTGGCCGCTGCCCTAAGCACAACGACCGAAGCTACGGCCGCGGAGGAGGCCGAGGCGGAGGACGCTGGGACAACCGCGACCCCTGTCAGGACTGGCACAATCAGTCTCGTGAGGACCGCTGGCAAGGCCAGACTCGTGAGGGTGCCTGGAGAGACTAGCCTCACGAGGACTGTCCTTAGGGAAACGCTGGCCTTCCTCCGCTGCCGCCACCGCCAAGAAGGAATGATGACCACCACCAGGACGAGGGGGCTGGGGGCATCCAAGATCCTCGTGCCATTGCCTGCATCCTAGGCGGAGCTCAGCCCCCGCCTCCCATCGCATCTTCAAGCAGTTCGCACGCGAGGTGAATGCAACCCTCCCAAGCTCGAGGCAACGCGTCCACTTAGGTGGTCCAACTACACCATCACCTTCGACTCTTCTGACCATCTCAAGTGCGCGGCCGCTACCGGCGCACTCCTGATGCTCTGCTCACCTACCATCTGCAACGTCCTCGTCACCAAGACGCTCATCGATGGTGGCGGGGGGCTCAATGTACTCTCTGCTGAGACGTTTGACCAACTTCAGGTTCCCTACGACCAGCTTCAGCCTACCAAGCCCTTCTCAAGAGTGACCAACGGCTCCACCACCTCAATAGGGCAGATCCGCCTCCTTGTCACTTTCGACAAGCGCGACAACTACCACACTGAGCTCATCGACTTCGACGTGGCCCACATTCTCCTCCCGTACAATGCCATCCTTGGGTACCCGGCCCTGGCCTAGTTCATGGCCACGACTCATCATGGCTACAATGTCGTCAAGATGCCGGGGAGTTGCGGCATCATCACGGTCGCCTGCGAGGAGTAGGACGCGGTGTGCTCTCTCGAGCGCGCCTACCAGGCTGCGGCTGTCGAGGACCCGGACAACGAGGGCGTTGTCTACCCTATGAGGCCATCCCCAAGAAGAGAAGCAACTGCTCCGCCTCGGACCTCAAGAGGAAGGGGCGGCCGGTGGCCCTGCCCCAGGACCTACGCCCACTGACGGGGCGCCTTCCCCTCTCACATAGGAAGGCGCGCCTGGTGCCCCTCTCAGGCTGGGCACAGGGGCTCTACTCTAGAGGGCCTCTGACATGGCCAGCATCACGAGGGAGGCGCTCGGGCACCATGTGGAGGCGTGCTTTAGCATGCACTTTCGCGAAGAGGGCGCGAGGCGCCAGGCGCACATGAGTTCATCATCAGGGTGATCGAGGAGCTTCAGGAGGCAAGAGCTATGCGAGGCGAGCGTCGCCCTGCACCAAACGACACGGCTCCCTGCCCCGGCGAGGGCAGCAAGCTACGCGCTTGCGTCAACATTCTAGGGCTCAACAGGGCTGCGTCTGAGGAGCTCTTCTGGCCGTCCCATGTTGGCCGGTGCGAGAGCCCCCCTCATAGCTATGTTCGCATGCCCTTCGGTTTGCTGAACAAGGCTGCCACGCACTAGTACCACATGCCGGGCATCCTGACGGCTCATGAGGCCAGGCACCAGGCGATCCCGACGGAGTTCATGATGGATCCTTGTGAGCCCCCCAGGCCCCCAGAGCCTCACGAGGTTCAGGACCTGGGTGGCTCATGAGGAATGACTTCTACAACATGCATCTTCAGCTACCCCAACACTTCTTCAGCAATGTTGCCAGGTGACGTTTTTTGGTTTGTTCAGTTGGGGGCACCCCTCGGGCTGCATCATCCCCAAGCCGCGTGGGTCCATCCCTGTGGCATGTATCATTCTATGCATCTATTAGAAATGGCTTACCTTATTCCATGAGTTGCATTATGATTATCCCCTGTCGGCGTTCTGGGAACGGGGGTCCCTAGACTTGCCTGCCCGCGGCCTGCGGCGTGGCTCAAAGGGGGCCCGGCGCGGCCCATCTTCACCAACACAAGACTCAAGACCCTCGCGAGGGGCCAAGCCTCGCGGGGCGGACGACGTGGAGCTTCCTCAGGAGCGGCCTTGTCAGGCTGGCTCACGAGGAGGCAGAGAAATCAAGGCGGGGTACCTCGCGAGGTGCCCGTGACGCAAGCCATGACGACTCAGGGAGCCAGGCGGGTGCCAGCCCGCGCAGCGTCCTCCTTTCCTCTTTGGTGCAAAGGGAGCAAGCGCAGCCGCGGAGTACCGAGGCATCAGGCAAAGGTTGCCATTTCGGTGCAACGAGACCAAGACCAGGAGGACTACGAGACGGAGGTCACCGTGGAGCCCAAGATGGCGTCATCACCAGAGCTTTGTGCAGGCGAAGACTGCTTTTGTCAGGATAGCTGATACTTGTTGTCCCCCTTCAAATTAGCCCGCCATTGTTGGCTCCCTTCCCGCTCAATATTTGGGAAGAGGACCAGGGCCTCTATAAATAGGACCAGCCGCCCACAGAGCAAAGGGTTGGAAAAAAGGAAGGGGAGGCTCGATAGAGAGGTTGGAAGCATAGAGAGAGAGAGAGAAAGGTTGCTGAACTCCTCCCAGCAGTTCATTGCCCCAGCCAAGAGCAGACCCTCGCGAGGCTGTTCTTCCTTGTATTGTTCATCATCATCAGCCCCAAGAGGCAATCCACCCACCACACACTGGAGTAGGGTATTACACCACAACGGTGGCCCGAACCAGTATAAACCTTGTGTCTCTTGTGCAGTTCTTTCAGTAGTCTAGATCCTTGTGAGACGGAGAGGTAGAAGACGTAATCTTCGCACGCACCCCAGAGTTCGAACCTTAAGGGTCTGCCGGAACCCGAAATCCGACATTTGGCGCGCCAGGTAGGGGTGCACCGGAGTTCGTCTTCCACCGCACCGTTCTCCTCTGACCGTCGCGTCCATGTCCGACGCTCGTCGGGCCCGCGCCGAGCACCGGGCCGCCATCACTTCCCGCGTCGCCCAGACGGCGCCCATCGGCGGACGTCCTCATCGTTCCCCGTCACCTGCCATCAACGCCGCCACCGGCCTGGCGGGGGGCGAGCAGCAAGTGTCGTCTCAGCATCCGTCCATGCGGCAAGACGGCCGCACCGCTACTCCATCGCTCACACCAGCTGGTTCTTCGTCCCGCGCGCTCCGCGGACCCTTGGAGGCTCGAGCTGCGCTCATCGCGGCAAACGAGCTCCTGCGCTACCGTCCCGTCGACGACGTCTACGAAGAGTGGCTCGACCGCGTCGCCGAGCTCATCCGCGCCACGGGGGCCTCTCTCGCGCCATCCGTTCCGCTGCGCCGCACCCCGCCCCACGTGGGCGACGAAGCTCCGGGGGCGTACCAGCCGCCTCCTCTCCAAGAAGACGCCGTGGCTCCAAGGCGCGTGGCCCCCGGGCGGAACCCGCTCCGTCAGGTGCCAGCGCAGCAAGAACGGAGCTGCCAAGAAGTCCCTCGCCCGCAAGGAGCTGCCCAGGCGCTCCCTGCTCCGGCACGCCGCGACCCTGCTCCGGCTCCGGCACGCCAAGACCCCGCGCTGCTCCTATCTGCATCGCGTGGGGACCCTCAAGACCGAGCTCTCCACCAGCCGAAGCCTTCCGTGGCCACCGCAGGCTGCCGTGCCTACACCACCGAACTGCGTAGCGTCGCGTGGCCCGGCAAGTTCAAGCCGGACCTGCCTCCTCGTTACGACGGCACGACTGACCCTGCAGAGTTCCTCCAGCTCTATGAGCTAGGCATCGAAGCTGCCAGCGCGGATGAGAAGGTCATGGTGAACTGGTTCCCCATGGCGCTCAAGGAAGGAGCTCGCACCTGCCTCCTGAATCTGGCTCCAGGCACGATCTCTTCCTGGGACCAGATGCGCACCCACTTCATCGCCAACTTCCAAGGTACTCGCGACCGGCCACCTGCCATGAGCGACATGCACCGCATCAAGCAACAACCCGGAGAGACCCTGCAAAAGTACATCTAGCGCTTCAACAGCGCGCGCCTCAAGATCCCCAAGGTGTCTGAGGAGGCCATCATCTCGGCCTTCTCTGATGGTGTGCGCAACGTCAAGATGAAGGAGGAGCTGGCGATGCATGAAGGCCTGTGCACCTCCCTGGAGCTGTTCAACTTGGCGACCAAGTGCACCAGGGCTGAGGAGGGACGCCTCTCCCTCCTCGAGCTGCCTGCCGCAGACCCAGAAGAGAAGAAGCCCAAGGCCAAGGACGTGAAGCGCAAGGGGGCTGCCATGCTCATGGCAGAACCAGACACCAAGCGGGGCAAAGATCTGCCTGAGTCCTCCAGGGGCGGCCGGTACTGTGTGTACCACGACCTCCACACCCACAACACCAACGAATGCCAAGAACTCCGTGCCGTGCGAGAAGGAACGATCGGCCGTCGTCCCGAACGCGCCGATCGGGGCTATGGCCGAGGAGGAGGAAGAAACGCAGGACGCTGGGAAGACCGCGGCCCGCGCCAAGGGTGGCGCGATCAACCTCGCAAGGATCACTGGCGAGACCTGCCTCGCGAGGGGGACTGGAGGGATCAGCCTCGTGAGGATCGCCCACAGGGCAACGCAGGCCTCCCTCCACTGCCGCCTCAGCCGAGGAGAAGCGAGGACCGCCATCGAGACGAAGGGGCTGGGGGCTTCCAGGAGCCACGCGCAATCGCCTGCATCCTGGGTGGAGCTCAAGCCCCAGCCTCACAACGCATCTTCAAGCAGTTTGCCCACGAAGTGAATGCAGTCCTCCCCAGTCTTGAAGCAACGCGCCCTCTCAGGTGGTCGGCCTTCTCCATCACATTCAGCTCAGTGGATCAACTCAAGTGTGCGGCCACAGCCGGGGTCCTCCCGATGCTTTGCTCCCCAGTCATCAGCAATGTACTAGTCACCAGGACCCTCATCGATGGTGGGGCAGGGCTCAACATCCTGTCCGTTGAAACGTTCAACAATCTCCAAGTGCCCTACGACCAGCTTCAGCCAACCAAGCCCTTCTCCAGAGTCACCGACGGCTCCACGGTCCCGCTTGGGCAGGTCCGCCTCCCTGTCACCTTCGGGGCACGCAACAACTACCGCACCGAGCTCATCGACTTCGACGTCGCCCACATCCGCCTGCAGTACAACACCATCCTCGGGTACCCAGCGCTGGCCAAGTTCATGGCCGTAACTCACCATGGCTACAACGTCGTCAAGATGCCAGGAAGTGGCGGAGTCATCACGGTGCCCTGTGAAGAGAAGGATGCAGCGTGTTCCCTGGAGCGAGCTTTTCAGGCCGCATCACTGGAAGACCCGGATCGCGGAAGCAGGAGGCTTCTCGAGACCACCCCCAAGAAGAAGACATCGTCTGGACCAGCCCCTCGGGAGGCGGGCCCCTTAGGGCCCGCATCTGCCCAGGGGGAACCTCCTTCCATCGCATAGGAAAGCGCGCCCAGCGCCCTCCTCAGGCAGGGCTCGGGGGCTCTCCCCTGGAGGGCCACCGACCTGGCCAAGGTCACGAGGGAGGCGCTTGGGCACCACATGGAGGCGTGTTACGAAGCATGTTTCCCTCAAGGGAGCAGCGTTGGCGGATTTTGTGGCAGAGTGGATGGAGGCGCCAGGCCTCAAGTCCGATGAGGATCGGTCCGTATCCCCGGGAAGCGAGGCGCCAGAAGGCTGGGTCATGTACTTCGATGGGGCGTTCTCCAGGCATGGCGCTGGAGCTAGGGCGGTGCTTATATCGCCCACACAGGACAAGCTCTATTACGCCGTGCAACTCTGCTTCCAGCAAGGCGAAAAGGTCTCCAACAACATAGCAGAGTATGAAGGTTTAATAGCGGGCTTGAAGGCCGCGACCGCCCTGGGAGTGAAATGCCTCACCATCAAGGGCGATTCGCAGCTCCTTGTCAATTTCTCAAACAAGGTGTACGAGACGAAGGATGAGCACATGGAAGCCCATCTTGCGGAAGTCCGCAGGATGGAGAAGCAATTCTGGGGGTTGGAGTTGCAGCATGTGCCCCGTGGCACCAATCAGGAGGCCGACGACATCGCCAAACGTGCGTCCAGACGGTTACCCCAGGAGCCTGGCGTTTACGAGGAGCGGCTCTTCAAGCCCTCAGCTCTGCCGTCATTATCAAACACGGCTCAGCCCTGGGAGGAGCTCCCCCAACCACCTGCCTCGGGAGCTCCGACCTGTGGCCCGGCCTCAGGAGCGCGCCTGCTCCTGACGATGGAACCTCAGGAGGGATGTTGGATCACGGAGCTCCGGAGCTACTTAGCGCAAGGGACCTTGCCGGAGAAGGAGGAGGAAGCGGAGCGAGTGGCACGCCAGGCCACGGCATACTGCATCAAAGACGGAGAGCTCTACCGGAAGCGACCAAACGGTGTATACCTGCGCTACATCTCCAGGGAGCAAGGGAAGGAACTACTAGAAGATATACACGGCGGGGACTGCGGACATCATTCATCATCGCGGACCCTCGTCGGCAAGGCATTCCGCAGTGGGTTTTATTGGCCCACCGCGCTCAACGATGCCGTGGAACTAGTGAAAGCTTGTGAAGCCTGCCAGTTCCACGCCAAGCAGATCCACCAGCCAGCAGGAGGCTTGCAGACTATCCCCCTTTCGTGGCCATTCGTGGTCTGGGGGCTAGACATCTTGGGCCCGTTTCCTCGGGTGCCAGGGGGCTACCGCTACCTCTACGTTGCCGTGGACAAATTAACCAAGTGGGCTGAAGTAGAGGTTGTCCGCACCATTCCCACGGGTTCCGCAATCAAGTTCATCAAGGGCATCGTGAGCCGGTTCGGGGTGCCGAATCGCATCATCACGGACAACGGTTCGCAGTTCACCAGTAACCTCTTCAAAACATAATGTGCTAACCTTGGAACGCAGATATGCTATGCCTCAGTGGCGCACCCCCGAAGCAACGGCCAGGCCGAGCGAGCCAACGCAGAGGTCCTGAGGGGCCTCAAGACCAGGACGTTCAGGAAGAAGCTGGAGGCCTGTGGCAGAGGTTGGTACGACGAGCTTCAGTTCATGTTGTAGTCCATCTGCACCACCGCGACCAAACCGACTGGAGAGACCCCGTTCTTCCTGGTCTACGGAGTGGAAGCGGTCCTCCCTCACGAGGTCAGACGTCACTCCACGCGGGTCCTGGCGTTTGACGAGGCGCAGCAGGACGCCATGCGGGGGATGGACCTCGTGCTGGGGGAGGAACGTCGCCGAGAAGCCGCGCTGCGAGCGGCGAGGTACCAGCAAGCGCTGCGGCGATATCACTGCCGCAACATCCGTCATAGGACTCTCGAGGTAGGAGACCTCGTGCTCAGGCGGGTTCTCTCCAGGGAGGGACTGCACAAGCTCTCTTCCATGTGGGAGGGCCCGTTCAAGGTTGTTCATGTTTCCAGGCCCGGCTCCGCGCGCTTGGAGACTCAGGAGGGAGTGCCGGTCCAGAATGCATGGAACATCCAGCACCTCCGGAGGTTCTACCCTTGAAAAGGCCCGGAGCCTGTGAAGCAAGGCGAGTGCCTGTGAAGCTATCGCGTTTTGGAAAAGGCCCGGAGCCTGTGAAGCAAGGCGAGTGCCTGTGAAGCTATCACATTTTGGAAAAGGCCCAGAGCCTGTGAAGAAGGCGAACGCCTGTGAAGATCATCCTCTTTGGAAAAGGCCCGGAGCCTGTGAAGCAAGGCAAGTGCCTGTGAAGCTATCGCGTTTTGGAAAAGGCCCGGAGCCTGTGAAGCAAGGCGAGTGCCTGTGAAGCTATCGCGTTTTGGAAAAGGCCTAGATCCTGTGAAGAAGGCGAACGCCTATGAAGATCATCCTCTTTGGAAAAGGCCCAGAGCCTGTGAAGAAGGCGAACGCCTGTGAAGATCATCCTTTTTGGAAAAGGCCCGGGGCCTGTGAAGAAGGCGAATGCCTGTGAAGCTCGTTTCCCCTAAGAAGAAAGGCCCGGAGCCTGTGAAGAAGGCCAACGCCTGTGAAGCTCGCCACCCGTGACACTCTCACGTAATAATGAGTGGGGATGTACACGCCCCGGAGTCTCAGGAGCGCCGGCCTCAGGCCCTGGGGCTTCCTCCCACGCCCAGTGGCATCACTTAGCTCCGCGCTGGTGAGAAGACGTCGAAGACTAGATTAGGTGCCGGACGCGGCCTTTTCATTTGCTTTCCGCAGTTGGCTTGTTTGTTCGCATTTGAAGTTTTATTGAAGTTGGTGCCATCTTTGGCTTGCGATTCCTCGGCTTTTCACTCTCCTGCCTCGATTTCTTTTGCGCAAGGCCTCGCGAGGGGGGGCAGTTGAGCGCCCTCGCGAGCGTTCCTATCCTAGTCACTCAAAGAGTTCGCGACCTGGGCCCCTTACAGGAGCACCCCTCCAATCCGTGCCCCACGGGCACCGCGACACAAACAAAGGGCCTGGGTCGGTCGCCCCCCTCACGGCCGGGGTCGGGAACTATCCACGCTCGGGCACATAGCCGGAAGGAACGGTAACGAAAGCAAAACGATGATTAACAGCGATAACCCAAACACGCCCCCGCGAGGCTCCACACTATTGTCTTTGTTACGCAGGAAAAAGGGAAAAGGAAGAACAAATCTGACGCGGCTCGCCTCACACCGGCCCACGGGGAAGGCCCGAGCTGCCTCCGGAGCTCAGGCGGACTCCCTCTCGTGCTTCACCAGGGCGCGGCGGCGTGCGGACACGTTGCCGCCCCCAAGCAGACACGATGGCGTGGAGGCTGATCGCGGCCACCGCTAGAGGAGTCGCCGCCTGAAGAAGAACCGGAGAAGCTTGAGGAACCCCGAACGCCGCCAGCCGCGCGAGCGCTGCTCCCTCGATCATCACCGGAGCTGGGTTCCCAGCCGCGGTCGTCACCCTCGGGGCAACACCCTGCACGGCGACCATCTTCCCCAAACACCCTGACGTGGAGGGTGGCGTCGCCGTCGAACTTGAAGTGTAGGGTGCACCGACGGCTCAGGCCACGCGCACGGGAAAACGTCTGCCAATCTCGGGCCAGGGACAGGCTCCCGACCGCGGAGACCTCCAGGGAGACCCATGAGGCCCGGCTGTAGCAGCCGTCGGCCTGGAGCCAGAGGCCGCCCGGGGCGCCGGCCGGAAGCTCGCCGAGGAGGAAGAGAGGAAGCGGGAGCCGGGTGTTAGTCGGCTCCGCCGACCACACGACAAACTCCGGCAGCGCTTCAGCAGCACGAACGCGCGGCCTGGGGGGACGCGCAGCTGGAGCGCGCCCCCGGCTGCAGCAATCCGCCCGTCGTCGTGCTGAAGATCGCCTCCACGGCCGCGGGGAAGCCACCGTGGTGGCCACAGGATGCTTGCGAGGGCGCCCTCGGCCACGCTTGGGTGGGGGAGAGGCGGGCTCAACCCGGCAAGCCTTCCCCTTCTCGGCGGCCGGGAACCTCCTCGATGGGGCCATAAAGAAAAAGGAGAAACAAGGAGGGATGAACTGGAAGGGCGCGCGCCGGCCCGTACTTATGGCTGGCGATGGCCAACCAACGGCCCCCACGATCGCAGGTAATTATGACCCACCTTGCATGCAGGGACTTGTCCAATCCGTGCAGTTGCAGAGGCGCCATGGGGAAGTGGAGACACCCACGTCCAATCAACCGCCACGCGGCGCCCAAGGCCGCAGGCTGTTAGGGCCCGCGGCGCTTCGCACTTGCCCTTCCGCCTCCCTGCATGGCCAAGTCCGGGCGCGCCTTGGGCCCGAGGGCTACTGTCGGCGTTCTGGGAACGGGGGTCCCCAGACTTGCCTGCCTGCGGCCTGCGGCGTGGCTCAAAGGCGGCCCGGCGCGGCCCATCTTCACCAACACAAGACTGAAGACCCTCGCGAGGGGCCAAGCCTCGCGGAGCGGACGACGTGGAGCTTCCTCAGGCGCGGCCTCGTCAGGCTGGCTCACGAGGAGGCAGAGAAATCAAGGCGGGGTACCTCGCGAGGTGCCCGTGACGCAAGCCATGATGACTCAGGGCGCCACGCGGGTGCCAGCCCGCGCAGCGTCCTCCTTTCCTCTTTGGTGCAAAGGCAGCAAGCGCAGCCGCGGAGTACCGAGGCATCAGGCAAAGGTTGCCATTTCGGTGCAATGAGACCAAGATCAGGAGGACTACGAGACGAAGGTCACCGTGGATCCCAAGACGGCGTCATCACCAGAGCTTTGTGCAGGCGAAGACTGCTTTTGTCAGGATAGCTGATACTTGTTGTTCCCCTTCAAATTAGCCCACCATTGTTGGCTCCCTTCCTGCTCAATATTTGGGAAGAGGACCAGGGCCTCTATAAATAGGACCAGCCGCCCACAGAGCAAAGGGTTGGAAAAAAGGAAGGGGAGGCTCCATAGAGAGGTTGGAAGCATAGAGAGAGAGAGAAAGGTGGCTGAACTCCTCCCAGCAGTTCATTGCCCCAGCCAAGAGCAGACCCTTGCGAGGCTGTTCTTCCTTGTATTGTTCATCATCATCAGCCCCAAGAGGCAATCCACCCACCACACACTGGAGTAGGGTATTACACCACAACGGTGGCCCGAACCAGTATAAACCTTGTGTCTCTTGTGCAGTTCTTTCAGTAGTCTAGATCCTTGCGAGACGGAGAGGTAGAAGACGTAATCTTCGCGCGCACCCCAGAGTTCGAACCTTAAGGGTGTGCCGGAACCCGAAATCCGACATCCCCTGCATGCCCGGTGCTTCATCACCTCTCGCGGCCTCCGCGTGTTGCTGACCCACCACTTCCTCATCCCGCAATGGGGGCTACACATGCTGGCATGATGCTTGTGCTCGGGTCCATCCCTGCAACACTGACAAATCTGAGAGATCGAGCTCTAGCTCACGGCCTGCCCCGTGCATGTCACCTCAGTAGATCCTCAGTGCCTTACCTGGATAAAGATCAGCGGCAGGACAACAAGCGCAGTTATGCGTTATATTCCCCTCCTCGGACTAACTCGCAGGAACCTCCGGAGCTTGAGTATGGGTGACCTCGCTGGCCACTCCTTTTTCACGCAATTCTCTTGCATGTTAAAGGGGGTCTCCTGAGCATCGCACCTCAAGGGCTCCTACTGGCCTTCGCGCCCTCGGCCCTGGCCTTAACCAGGACATCGCGACCTGGCATACCAGCGATGGCCGAGCCTCGCTCGAGGGCCGGGACCCGAGGACGTAGAGCATCTAGATGAGCGAGGAAAAGGGGCGACCGGCATGAGCCCTACCTAGAAGCATCATCACTGAGACTTGGTCAGGCGCCGCGCAAGGAAATTACCGCGGACTCACCAAGATAAGTCACTCATACATATCGGTGTGAACCTCACGACACAACATTCCGACTCTGGCGACTTTGCTCAGGCAATGCCGCTTTCCTTTTCGGCCTTCAGGGAGCTGCTTGTATGCCAAAGGGGACCTCTTGAGCATCGCGCCTCAGGAGCTCTTACCGGACCTCGGGCCGCTCACCTCCCGGGCTTGACCACGGCATCACGACCTGGCATACCAGCGACGGATGAAACCTTCCTAGGGACTGGGTCCTATCGGACTAGAGCACTAAGCTACCATGAAAACGAAAAGGGGGGACCGTGCCCGAGCGAGACACACAGTTGTAACATCATACTCGGAAGGATAACATTGGAGCAAAAGCACTACAGTTTTTTACATAACCCCATGGGGCTCGTCACAATTTCGCGTAGGGAAACAAAAGAAGAAGACCTCGGAGGACCCCGGCCACTGGGTATCATCCACGACGCTGAACAGATGCCGCTGCTACGTTCTGGGCGCAGCGAGAGCTCGGCGGCACGTAGCTGTCGTCGTTGGACTCCGGAGAATCGCTAGGCTCGAGAGAGTCGATGGGTTCCAGGGAGTCGCTGCTACTGCTGCAGGAGCTGCCGCAAAGGCTCGAGGCAAGTTCAGCGCCCGCGGCCGCACCAGGCAGACTGCCTCTCCCGGAGCAGCACTCCAGGCGCCGGTCATCTTTGTCAAAGACCTTGAAGAACAGCGTGGAGGCACCATCGTACTCGAAGTGGATGGTGAGGGCCCCCTCTGGATAGCAGGCGCGGTCGACCTCGCCCCATCCTCGAGTCATGAATATGTCGCCCAAGGGGACGACCTCGACCTTCGCCCCTGTGGCTAGGCTGCAGCACCCTACGTGTTACAACCACAACTCGAGTGGCCCCCTTAGCGGCATCTCCTCAGTGAAGAACCTCGGGAACTGGATCCACGTGCGCGGCGGCATTGCCGCCCACACCACGAACTCGCGCGAGGTGCCCTCATCATGGGTTCGCGGGCCGGCTGGCCACGCAACCTCGACTTGCCCTCCATGACCACGAACCATGAGGCACTGGGCACTTCCACCCTACCTGGGACTCTACACGCGGGCGTACAGAGGGATCAGGAAGCCGGGCGTTGGTCGCTCGTACCAAGGCCGCGTCAGCTCTTGCCCTTCGCCGACATCGCGAGAGTGGCTGAGCCTTTTCTTCGGTGGGAGCACCCAGGTTCCTCCCGAGGGGTTTTTCCCTACTCCGCCGTGGAGAACCTCCTGATCGGCACCATGGACGTTGCGGCAAGACAACGAGACGAGGAGGAAGAAGGAGTAGGCAACAAGAAGATGGAGACGAGCAAGGGGGGCTCCACCCCTCTCCCCATTTATAGCCCGAGGGAGGCCAACCGCCGGCCTCCATGACCCCTGGTAATGATGATCTTTCTGCGTGCAACATGCTCTAGTCAAGTCGAATGGTTGCCGAGGCAGCATGGGGAAGCGGAGACGCCCACGTCCCATCAAGCGCCACACGTCGACCAAGCCCGCAGGCGGTTAGGGCCCGCGGCGCTCCCCACTTTCCCTTTGGCTTTGCCTCGAAGCCAAGTTCAAGCGCGCCTTGGGCCCGAGGGCTACTGTCGGCATTCTAGGAATAGGGGTATCCAGATTTGCCTGCCTGTGGCCCACGGCATGGCTCCATCGATGGCCTGGTACAACCCACCTTCAGCATCGACAACTCAAGACCCTCGCAAGGCGGACGACACCAAGACCTCCAGAAGGAGAGGCCTCCTCAGGCTGGCCCCTGAGGAGTGGAGATCTCAACTCAGGCCTCAACCTCGTGATGTTTGGATGATGCAAGCCATGACGACCAAGGCCAGGTGGGCACCAACGGGCGCAGTACAACAATTTCCTCTTTGGTGCTAAGGAGGCAAGCACATGTGCGGAGTTGTAACACCCTCGATGCGACTATATCTCCCACGTGTCGAGGCACGACTTAGAGGCATAATCGCATTGAAGGCATATGTCGCAAGTTAGGCAATCTTCACAACATCCCATGTAATATAGATAATAAAAGGGGAGATAACATAGTTGGCTTACACTCACCACGTCAATCAAGTACATAAATAACATCACATCATCCAAACACTCATGGCCCGACTACGACGCCAAAATAAAAGATAACCCAACATGCGACACGGTCCCGATCACCCCCAACTGGGCACCACTACTGATCATCACGAAAGGAAACATAGTAATGTTGAGAGTCCTCGTCGAACTCCCACTTGAGCTCAAGCGCGTCTCCTGGAGCGGAATCATCAGGCCCTGCATCTGGTGTAATAGTAATCTGTGAGCCACAGGGACTCAGCAATCTCGCACCCTCGCGTTCAAGACTATTTAAGCTTATAGGTAAGGCAAGGTAAGTATATGTGGAGCTGCAGCAAGCGACTAGCATATATGGTGGCTATCCTGTTCGCAAAAGAGAGCGAGAAGAGGAGGCAAAGCGCGAGCGAGAAACTAGAGAACAACCTGTGCAAACATTACTCCAACACCGTGTCCACTTCCCGGACTCTGCCGAGAAGAGGCCATCACGGTAACACACTCAGTTGATTCATTTTAATTAAGTTAAGGTTTAAGTTATCTACAACCGGACATTAACAAATTCCCATCTGCCCATAACCGCGGGCACGGCTTTCGAAAGTTCAAATCCCTGCAGGGGAGTCCCAACTTAGCCCATGACAAGCTCTCACGGTCAACGAAGGAATAGACCTCCTCCCAAGACGTTCCGATCAGACTCGGTATCTCGGTTCTTCAAGACACTTCGATAGGTTAAAACAAGACCAGCAACACCGCCCGAATGTGCCGACAAATCCTGATAGGAGCTGCACATATCTCTTTCTCAGGGCACACTCAGATTGTCCTAGGTACGGGTAGGCCAACCCAGAGTTGCCCCTGGTGGCCACCGGCAGCTGACAGGTGGACCAACACTCAGAGGAGCACTGGCCCGGGGGGGTTTAAAATAAGATGACCCTCGGGCTCCGGAAACCCAAGGGAAAAAGAGGCTAGGTGGAAAATGGTAAAACCAAGGTTGGGCATTGCTGGAAAAGCTTTAATCAAGGCGAACTATCAAGGGGTTCCCATTATAACCCAACCGCGTAAGGAACGCAAAAATCCGGGAACATAACACCGATATGGCGGAAACTAGGGTGGCAACAGTGGAACAAAATACTAGGCGAGAGGCCGAGCCTTCCACCCTTTACCAAGTATATAGATGCATTAAGATAACATAGAAATATAATGATATCCCAACAAGTAAATAAATGTTCCAACAAGGAACGACCTCCAATCTTCACCTGCAACTAGCAACGCTATAAGAGGGGCTGAGCAAAGCGGTAACATAGCCAATCAACGGTTTGCTAGGACATGGTGGGTTAGAGGTTTGACATGGCAATTTGGGAGGCTTGAAAGCAAATGGTAGGCATCGTAGCATTGACATAGCAAAAGAGCGAGCAATCTAGCATAGCAAAGATAGTAGTGATTTCGAGGGAATGATCATCTTGCCTGCATAGTTGTCAGAGTTGACCGGATCCTCAAAAGCAAAATCAACGGGCTCCTCGTTAGCGAACTCGTCTCCCAACTCTACCCAAACAAGATAAACAAGCAACAAGGACACAATCAACCACGTGCAAGGATCAAACAAGATGATGCAAAGATGATATGCTATGCGGGATGCGATGCAGGATGCATATGCAAGATATGATAGGAAATGCAAGAACCTGGCCCCAACATGGAAATCCAAGTGTGCCACTCGAAAGATGAGATGAAATCACTTGAAAAACGATATAAAGAACACCGGAATCGGAGTTACGGTTTGGAAATGGCAAGCGATTCAAATATGGCACTGGTCTGCGATTTACAGCAAGTAGCCATCTAAATGCAATGAGATGAACATGCTACAACACTCGAACATGACAACAAAATACATGGCAGGGATGCATTCAAGATGCTTAAAAAAAGTCTATCACTGAGCTATGGCCAATTCATCCATTAACAGGTTCAAACAAGCATGGCAAAAATGCATATGGCAAACAGATCTCAGACTTAGTGAAATTAACACTTGTCTGGAATTTCAGATCAGGTAGCACTCTTCGGAGCAACAAAACTACATGCTACAGGAACTGAACATGGCAAAGTAAAGCATGGCATGGAGCTACTCAAAGAGCTTAACAAAAGTCCCTTAGTGACCTTGAGCCAAAAGGGATCATAAAATACAATTGCAAGCATGTGAACATAGCAAAAACATAATCAGTTTTCAGACTTAGTGAAAACTGGCATATGCTGAAACATAACTCAAGTAGGCATGTTTAGAAGCTCGATGCACTCACTACGGTGCAAGTCATGATAAGCTAAGCATACAACCATTAAGAACACACAAAATTCAATCTAGAAATGGCAAGAACAATAGCATAGCATGCACGGATCAACTACAACATCATCAGCAAAATTGCAAACAAGTTGACAATCTTCCCAGATTCACAAAGTAGCAAAAGTAGAGCTCGATTGACTCAAGCTAGGGTGCTCCATAATTGCAAACAAAGACATGGATGTATAGAGCACTACAATACTAACAAAACATCCTTACAGATCATCCTCAAACGAGGCACGGATCACTAGGAAACAACATGAACATATGGCATCATGAGATAAACAGATTAATGACTTAGTGGAAATGCTAAGTCCCTGAAATCAGAATTACCAAGTGCACCACTTTGCAAGCTTGTGCTAGTCACCACACACATCACAAAAATACATGGGTTGCACCTCTGGAAAGATGACAAAACCCTTAAGAAAACATATGCAGAACATCAGGGCATATGATGCACACAATAATCATGGCAAAAATGACAAAAAGCTAAATGGAGTAGCAGATCTGACAATTATCTCAAGTAGCCCTCATCTAACAACATTTAGGGCATCAAGATGAACTCAAATGAAAATGATGCAATGTAATGAAATGATGTACTCTCTGAGGTGAACATTTTGATATGCTATATGCCCAAATCGGAGCTACGGATGCGAAGATACGATGCTATGAACATGGGCATATGGATTAGGGTTTCGAGAGAAAAAGTCAACCCGAGGAGATATTTCAGATCTGGATCACACGCTTCCCGAGGTTCGACGCCAGGGCTTCACCAAAGTGGAGACTCGAGGTCGCCGGAGTCCGGCCGGAGGAGGATGAAGACGGAGAGGCGGCGCCGGCCTCGGGCGGCGTGGGCGGAGGTGAGTGGGGACGGGCGTCGCCGGCGACGAGGTGGAGCAGGGCGGCGGTGGAACGGTGCGGTGGCACGGAGCAGATGGCGGCGGGGTTCGACGCCGGCACGTTAGCGGCGGAGCGGCAGGCCGATGCGGGCGGCGCGGCTCCCTCGCGTGGGGCGCGGGCGGCGGAAGAAGCGGGCTAGGGAGGGCCCGCGATGGGCCGCGGCGGGCCGGCGGAGGAGGCGGCGAAGTGGGGCGCCGGGGCGCCACGTGGCACGCCCGGAGTGGCTGCGGGCGGCGGCGCGCAGGTCGGACACATCCGACTCGGCGCGGACGTTGTCCGGTGGCGTGAGGAGGAGCGGATCTAGGGTTTTGGACGAGGGGGATCCGGATTTGGAATGGGGGAGGTTTATATAGGCATAGAGGGAGCTAGGAGAGTCCAAATGAGGTGCGGTTTGCGGCCACGCGATCATGATCGAACGATCTAGATGATGGAGAAGGCTTAGGTGGGTTTTGGGCCAACTTGGAGGGGTGTTGGGCTGCAACACACACAAGGCCTTTTCGGTCCCTCGGTTAACCGTTGGAGTATCAAACAAAGTCCAAATGATACGAAACTTGACAGGCGGTCTACCGGTAGTAAACCAAGGCCGCTTGGCAAGTCTCGGTCCAATCCGGAAATGTTTAATCCCCACACACGAAAGAAAGGTAGAAATGACCACCGGAGGAGAACGAAGCGCCGGAATGCAAAACGGACAACGGGGAAAATGCTCGAATGCATGAGACGAACATGTATGCAAATGCAATGCACATGATGACATGATATGAGATGCATGGCAACGATAACAACACACGGAGACAAAGACCCGAACCCAAGAAAATAAATTAACTTAACGACGAAACGGCAAGAGTTGGAGTACAAATTGGGAAAGTTACATCCGGGGTGTTACAACACTCCACCACTACGAAAGGATCTCGTCCCGAGATCTAGGACTGAAAGAACGCCGGGTACTCAGAACGGAGGTGATCCTCGCGTTCCCAGGTAGCTTCACGGTCGGAATGGTGTGACCACTTGACTTTGAGAAATTTGATTGACTTGTTGCGAGTCTTGCATTCAGTCTCTTCAAGAATAGCAACTGGGTGCTCACGATAAGAGAGATCTTCTTGGAGCTCAATGTCCTTGAAGTTGATGGTGTGGTCAGGAGTCTTGAAGTACTTTCGGAGATGAGAGACATGGAACACGTCATGAACATTTGCAAAGTTTGAAGGAAGCTCGAGTTGATAGGCGAGGTCGCCTCTCTTGCTGACAATCTTGAAAGGTCCCACGTATCTAGGGGCAAGCTTCCCTTTGATACCGAAGTGACGAGTACCTTTCATAGGAGAGACGCGGAGGTAAACATGATCTCCGATCTCGAAAGCCAAATCACGGTGCTTACTATCATAGTAGCTCTTCTGGCGGGATTGGGCTGCTTTGAGGTTATCACGAATGACTTTGCACATTTCCTCTGCCTCTGTGGTTAAGTCATTACCCAAAAGCTGGCGTTCACCGGTTTCAGACCAGTTGAGAGGGGGACGGCACTTCCTGCCATACAGAATTTCAAATGGGGCCTTGCCCGAACTTGCTTGAAAACTGTTGTTGTAGGAGAATTCAGCATAAGGAAGACAATCCTCCCACTTCATGCCGAAGGAGATCACACAAGCCCTGAGCATATCTTCAAAAATCTGGTTGACACACTCGACTTGACCGCTAGTTTGAGGATGGAAAGCTGTGCTGAAGCGGATGTTGGTGCCCTTGGCCTTCTGAAAAGAATCCCAAAACTTTGAGGTAAAGATGCTGCCATAGTCTGAAGAGATCACTTGTGGAATACCGTGAATCCGAGAGGTATAGAGTTCCGCCAATTGAGCTGCAGTGATCGACTCTTTGATAGGCAGAAAGTGAGCCACTTTGGTGAGTTTGTCGATGACAACGAGTATAGCATCATTGCCACGCTTGGACTTTGGAAACCCAGTCACGAAGTCCATCTCAATGTGGTCAAACTTCCATTCTGGAATGGCAAGAGGTTGGAGGAGACCAGCTGGCCTTTGGTGCTCTCCCTTCACTCTTCTACAGACATCACATTCATTCACGAATTGAGCAATCTCGCGCTTCATTCGTGTCCACCAATAAGCCTGCTTGAGGTCCTGATACATCTTCATGCTCCCAGGGTGGATGGAGAGGAGAGAATTGTGAGCCTCGTTCATGATCACTTTACGGAGGTCACCTTTGGGTACAACAATATGATCCTCGAAGAAGAGAGTATCCTTGTCATCAAGGCGGTAGCACTTGTACTTGGGTTGACTCTTGGCAATCCCAATCTTCACCTTTTTCACCATAGCATCAAGAAGCTAAGCTTGGCGAATCTCGTCTTCCAAGGTAGGAGAGACTTGAAGGTTGGCGAGGAAACCTTGAGGAACAACTTGTAGATTAAGTTTGCGGAAAGCTTCACAAAGCTCGGGTTGATAAGGCTTGAGAATCATACTGTTGCAGTAAGCTTTCCTGCTCAATGCGTCAGCAATTACATTGGCCTTGCCTGGAGTATACTCGATACTCGAATTATACTCTTGAATCATTTTAACCCATCAAGTTTGCCTGAGGTTGAGATTAGGCTGAGTGAAGATGTACTTGAGACTCTTGTGATCAGTGAAAATGTCCACTTTTCTTCCCAATAGAAGATGTCTCCAAGTCAAAAGAGCATGTACAACTGCCGCCAACTCGAGATCATGAGTGGGGTAGTTCTTCTCATTAGGCTTCAACTGGCGAGAGGTATAAGCAACAACTTTCTTCTCTTGCATCAAAATTGCGCCAAGACCTTGGAGAGAGGCATCACAAAAGACCTTGTACGGCTTGGATTCATCAGGCGGAGTCAGAACTGGAGCAGTGATCAATTTCTCTTTCAAAGTGTTGAAAGCAATGTCACACTCCGGAGACCAAACGTACTTGACGTGCTTCTGGAGAAGATTAGAGAGAGGCTTCGCGATCTTAGAAAAGTTTTCAACGAATCTTCGGCAATAGCTTGCGAGACCGAGGAAACTACGGAGTTGCTTCACGTTCCGAGGAGGTTCCCAATTCACAATTGCAGACACCTTCTCAGGATTCACGGCAATGCCCTTGGCAGAGATGATATGACCAAGATAAAGAACCTCATCGAGCCAAAATTCACACTTGGAGAATTTGGCGTAGAACTAATGTTCCCTGAGCTTATCGAGTACCAAACGCAAGTGCTTGGCATGATCTTCCTTGTTCTTCGAGAAACCAGAATGTCGTCGAGATAGACCAAAACGAAGTCATTGGTTTAGGCGTTGAAGATGAAGTTCATCATGCGAGAGAACGTCGGAGGAGCGTTGACGAGGCCAAAAGACATGACAGTGTATTCATATGAACCATAGCTTGTCCTGAAAGCCATCTTGGGAATATCTTGCTCACGAATACGAATCTGATGATAACCCATATAGAGATCAAGCTTGGAGAATACTTGGGCACCTTTGAGTTGTTCGAACAGCTCGTTGATGTTGGGAAGTGGGTATTTGTTCTTGATGGTCTTCTTGTTCAATGGACGTTAATCGACACAAAGTCGGTCCGTTCCACCCTTCGTCTTCACAAAAAGAACACCACAACCCCACGGAGAAGAACTAGGCCGGATGAGACCCATTTTCTCTTGAATATCGAGTTGCTTCTTCAGCTCCTTCAACTCTTCAGGTCCGAGCTTGTAAGGACGTTTGCACACAGGTTCCGTGCCAGGCTCAAGATCAATAACGAATTCAACTGGCCGGTGCGGAGGCATTCCTGGAAGCTCTTCTGGAAAGACGTATTGATATTCGCAAATGACTGGAATATGCGAGATGGCATCCAATTCACCCTTCTCATTGAGAAAAAACAGACGGATGGTATCATCACGAGCGGCAAAGACAATTACATCTTCAGACAAATGAGTCAATTGAATCTGCCTGGCTGCACAATCAAGCTGAGCCTTGTGCTTAGAAAGCCAATCCATTCCGAGAATAAGATCAATATCCGAGTCACCAAGAACCGTAGGAGAAGATAGAAACTTGTAGTCTCCCAAACTGATAGTAACATCCGGAACGATGGAGTTAGCATGCATGCGCTTACCGGGAGAGACAACTGCTAATGGATTAGGCAAAACTTGCGAAACCAATTCATGCCTAGATGTAAACGGTCTCGAGATGAAACAATGTGATGCACCAGTGTCAAAAAGAACTTTAGCTGGAATATCATTAACAGGAAGGTTACCCATGATGACATCTGATGAGTCCTCTGCCTGAGCTGCATTCATCAAATTGACCTTGGCGTGCTTGGGGTTATGCTTGACCACAGCTGTACTTGCCGATCTCACCGGAGGAGGAGGAGGAAGACGCCTCTGATTGAAACGCTTGTTGGCATAGTGACCCTTCTGTTGGCACTTGTTGCACGTGACCTCTGAAAGCGGACGGTGATACGGAGCACTCGATCTTGGAGCTTGAGACGAAGTCTTGTTCTGAAAGCCAGGGTTGGGTGGGTGGGAAAATCCACTGCCACCTTTGCTCTTCTGCTGATACGACTGATAGAACGGAGGAGGAGGAAGCCAATACTTCTGCTGCTTGGCCACTTGAGTAGAGGAAGAAGGAGTAACATCTCTGACTCGCTTCTTGGAAGCATCACACCTCAACTGAGCAGCCTCTTGCTTCAGTGCCATGTTGTAGAACTCGTCGTACATCAAGGGCTCAAAGAGAACAAGAGCTAGCTGAATTTCTTCTTTGAGACCACCCTTGAACTGGTATATCATGCTCTTCTCATCAGGGACGTCCTGCTTGGCAAAGCGGGTGAGCTTCTGAAACAACTTGTTGTAGTCATAGACAGACAAAGAGCCTTGTTTCAGGTTGCGGAATACGCTTGCTTTCAACCACGCTCTGAGGAATATGATGAGCTCGGAAATCTTGACGGAATTCATCCCAAGTGATAACACGTCCACCTCTGGAATCCTTGTACTGCTGGAACCATTCTGCAGCTTGATCTTTAAGTTGGAAGGAAGCGAACTTGACAAAGTCCTCAGGCCTGACGTTACTGCACTCGAAATGCTTCCACAGATCCACAAGCCAATCGTCAGCATCGGTTGCCTCAACACAATTGCTGAAAGTCTTTGGCCCGTTAGAAAGGAACTGGTTGAGTGTAGCAAAGTGATTCTGATTGTTGCCTTGATTCCCTTGGTTGCCTTGATTGCGCTCTTGGAGAATTTGCATGATCAACTGTGTATTTGCATTGGTTGCGGCCATCACAGCTTGCCATGCCTCCGGAGGAGGTGGAAGTGGTGGCGGATCAGGATTCGGAGTCGTGCGCGTTGGAGGAGCCATCCTGAAGAGGTTGACATCCATTAGCACATTGATAGACAAATATTGAAGCTGAATCCAACGGATTGAAAATTGCAACATATAGTCTTCACATCCGAACAAAATGAACGAATGCATTCATCTTGAAATGGTCACATATCCATAAATTGAGAAGCCACGTACAATTAAGGTAGAGAAATAAATCAACAAGGTACGGATCAAGAACGAATAATCGGTAAGAAATCCCAATCTCAAACCAATATCCGTGGAAGAAGAACTAGAGCTACAAGAATTCCCACCTATGAAACTCCTGAACCTTTCCGGTTATGCAATTAGGTGTTGGGGATACATGGGAAGCATAATATCTCACCCAAATCTAGCAAATCCTACATCCAGCTGTATCCATCCTTCAACACATAACCAAGAAAAAGTTCGGAAACCATCTACCTCAACCTTCGAAAAGCATCCGTTATACAAGTATGGCAATACTCCCGAACTCCCGCCCCAGTACTAGGTGGCGTCGAGGTTATCTCACCAACGAACTGCATAAAAGAGATTTTCGATGTCGGCGTACTAAACTCAGGTATTCCAGAACTGCAACAATAAAATTATGACGACAACACCTCAAAGCTCAACTCCCCGGGCCACTTCCACAAAACCCCTGACAGGAGGCACCAAGACAATGTTCTCATCATAAAACCATCGGAACGATTCCAAGATACCCGCGTGATCCAAATTTTTTTTAGTGAAATTTGAGAAGAGAAGAGTCAAAACTCTACGTCAGGATGCCTTACCAGAGCGATGAGGAGACTGGGAAGTAAAAAGAATTCCTAAACTCTCTGATATATAAATCCTAAATGACTCAAAACATTTTTCTAGACACAACTCGGCTGCTAAAAATGATCAAGCAATGGGGCTCCTAAGGTCGGGGAAGGCTCTGATTACCAACTTGTAACACCCTCGATGCGACTATATCTCCCAAGTGTCGAGGCACGACTTAGAGGCATAATCACATTGAAGGCATATGTCGCAAGTTAGGCAATCTTCACAACATCCCATGTAATATAGATAATAAAAGGGGAGATAACATAGTTGGCTTACACTCGCCACGTCAATCAAGTACATAAATAACATCACATCATCCAAACACTCATGGCCCGACTACAGTGCCAAAATAAAAGATAACCCAACATGCGACACGGTCCCGATGACCCCCAACTGGGCACCACTACTGATCATCAGGAAAGGAAACATAGTAACGTTGAGAGTCCTCGTCGAACTCCCACTTGAGCTCAAGCGCGTCTCCTGGAGCGGAATCATCAGGCCCTGCATCTGGTGTAATAGTAATCTGTGAGCCACAGGGACTCAGCAATCTCGCACCCTGGCGATCAATACTATTTAAGCTTATAGGTAAGGCAAGGTAAGTATATGTGGAGCTGCAGCAAGCGACTAGCATATATGGTGGCTATCCTGTTCGCAAAAGAGAGCGAGAAGAGGAGGCAAAGCGCGAGCGAGAAACTAGAGAGCAACCTGCGCAAACATTACTCCAACACCGTGTCCACTTCCCGGACTCCGCCGAGAAGAGGCCATCACGGTAACACACTCAGTTGATTCATTTTAATTAAGTTAAGGTTTAAGTTATCTACAACCGGACATTAACAAATTCCCATCTGCCCATAACCGCGGGCATGGCTTTCGAAAGTTCAAATCCCTGCAGGGGAGTCCCAACTTAGCCCATGACAAGCTCTCACGGTCAACGAAGGAATAGACCTCCTCCCAAGACGTTCCGATCAGACTCGGTATCTCGGTTCTTCAAGACACTTCGACAGGTTAAAACAAGACCAGCAACACCGCCCGAATGTGCTGACAAATCCCGATAGGAGCTGCACATATCTCTTTCTCAGGGCACACTCAGATTGTCCTAGGTACGGGTAGGCCAGCCCAGAGTTGCCCCTGGTGGCCACCGGCAGCTGACAGGTGGACCAACACTCAGAGGAGCACTGGCCCGGGGGGGTTTAAAATAAGATGACCCTCAGGCTCCGGAAACCCAAGGGAAAAAGAGGCTAGGTGGAAAATGGTAAAACCAAGGTTGGGCATTGCTGGAAAAGCTTTAATCAAGGCGAACTATCAAGGGGTTCCCATTATAACCCAACCGCGTAAGGAACGCAAAAATCCGGGAACATAACACCGATATGACGGAAACTAGGGTGGCAAGAGTGGAACAAAACACTAGGCGAGAGTCCGAGCCTTCCACCCTTTACCAATTATATAGATGCATTAAGATAACATAGCAATATAATGATATCCCAACAAGTAAATAAATGTTCCAACAAGGAACGGCCTCCAATCTTCACCTGCAAATAGCAACGCTATAAGAGGGGCTGAGCAAAGCGGTAACATAGCCAATCAACGGTTTGCTAGGACATGGTGGGTTAGAGGTTTGACATGGAAATTTGGGAGGCTTGAAAGCAAATGGTAGGCATTGTAGCATTGGCATAGCAAAAGAGCGAGCAATCTAGCATAGCAAAGATAGTAGTGATTTCGAGGGTATGATCATCTTGCCTGCACAGTTGTCAGAGTTGACCGGATCCTCGAAAGCAAACTCAACGGGCTCCTCGTTAGCGAACTCATCTCCCAGCTCCACCCAAACAAGAGAAACAAGCAACAAGGACACAATCAACCACGTGCAAGGATCAAACAAGATGATGCAAAGATGATATGCTATGCAGGATGCGATGCGGGATGCATATGCAAGATATGACAGGAAATGCAAGAACCTGGCCCCAACATGGAAATCCAAGTGTGCCACTCGAAAGATGAGATGAAATCGCTTGAAAAACGATATAAAGAACACCGGAATCGGAGTTACGGTTTGGAAATGGCAAGCGATTCAAATATGGCACCGGTCTGCGATTTACAGCAAGTAGCCATCTAAATGCAATGAGATGAACATGCTACAACACTCGAACATGACAACAAAATACATGGCAGGGATGCATTCAAGATGCTTAAAAAAAGTCTATCACTGAGCTACGGCCAATTCATCCATTAACAGGTTCAAACAAGCATGGCAAAAATGCATATGGTAAACAGATCTCAGACTTAGTGAAATTAACACTTGTCTGGAATTTCAGATCAGGTAGCACTCTTCGGAGCAACAAAACTACATGCTACAGGAACTGAACATGGCAAAGTAAAGCATGGCATGGAGCTACTCAAAGAGCTTAACAAAAGTCCCTTAGTGACCTTGAGCCAAAAGGGATCATAAAATACAATTGCAAGCATGTGAACATAGCAAAAACATAATCAGTTTTCAGATAGTGAAAACTGGCACATGCTGAAACATAACTCAAGTAGGCATGTTTACGAGCTCGATGCACTCACTACGGTGCAAGTCATGATAAGCTGAGCATACACCCATTAAGAACACACAAAATGCCAGCTAGAAATGGCTAGAACAATAGCATAGCATGCACGGATCAACTACAACATCATCGGCAAAATTGCAAACAAGTTGACAATCTGCCCAGATTCACAAAGTAGCAAAAGTAGAGCTCGATTGACTCAAGCTAGGGTGCTCCATAATTGCAAACAAAGACATGGATGGATAGAGCACTACAATATTAACAAAACATCCTTACTGATCATCCTCAAAAGAGGCACAAATCACTAGGAAACAACATGAACATATGGCATCATGAGATAAACAGATCAAGGACTTAGTGGAAATGCTAAGTCCCTGGAATCAGAATTACCAAGTGCACCACTTTGCAAGCTTGTGCTAGTCACCACACACATCACAAAAATACATGGGTTGCACCTCTGGAAAGATGACAAAACCCTTAACAAAACATATGTAGAACATCAGGGCATATCATGCACACAATAATCATGGCAAAAATGACAAAAAGCTAAATGGAGTAGCAGATCTGACAATTATGTCAAGTAGCCCTCTTCTAACAGCATTTCGGGCATCAAGATGAACTCAAATGAAAATGATGCAATGAAATGAAATGATGTACTCTCTGAGATGAACATTTTGATGTGCTAAATGCCCAAATCGGAGCTACGGATGCGAAGATACGATGCTATGAACATGGGCATATGGATTAGGGTTTCGAGAGAAAAAGTCAACCCGAGGAGATATTTCAGATCTGGATCACACACTTCCCGAGGTTCGACGCCAGGGCTTCGCCGGAGTGGAGACTCGAGGTCGCCGGAGTCCGGCCGGAGGAGGATGAAGACGAAGAGGCAGCGCCGGCCTCTGGCGGCATGGGCGGAGGTGAGTGGGGACGGGCGTCGCTGGCGATGAGGTGGAGCAGGGCGGCGGCAGAATGGTGCGGCGGCGCGGAGCAGATGGTGGCGGGGTTCGACGCTGGCGCGTCGGCGGCGGAGCGGCAGGACGATGCGGGCGGCGCGGCTCCCTCGCGCGGGGCCCGGGCGGCGGAAGAAGTGGGCTGGGGAGGGCCCGCGATGGGCCGCGGCGGGCCGGCGGAGGAGGCGGCGAAGTGGGGCGCCGGGGCACCACGTGGCACGCCCGGAGTGGCTGCAGGCGGCGGCGCGCAGGTCGGACATGTCCGACTCGGCGCGGGCGTTGTCCGGCGGCGCGAGGAGGAGCGGACCTAGGGTTTTGGGCGAGGGGGATCCGGATTTGGAATTGGGGAGGTTTACATAGGCATAGAGGGAGCTAGGAGAGTCCAAATGAGGTGCGGTTTACGGCCACGCAATCGTGATCGAACGATCTAGATGATGGAGAAGGCTTAGGTGGGTTTTGGGCCAACTTGGAGGGGTGTTGGGCTGCAACACACACAAGGCCTTTTCGGTCCCTCGGTTAACCGTTGGAGTTTCAAACGAAGTCCAAATGATACGAAACTTGACAGGCGGTCTACCGGTAGTAAACCAAGGCCACTTGGCAAGTCTCGGTCCAATTCGGAAATGTTTAATCCCCACACACGAAAGAAAGGTAGAAATGACCACCGGAGGAGAACGAAGCGCCGGAATGCAAAACGGACAATGGGGAAAATGCTCGAATGCATGAGACGAACACGTATGCAAATGCAATGCACATGATGACCTGATATGAGATGCATGGAAACGATAACAACACACGGAGACAAAGACCCGAACCCGAGAAAATAAATTAACTTAACGCCGAAACGGCAAGAGTTGGAGTACAAATTGGGAAAGTTACATCCGGGGTGTTACAGGAGTCCCGAGGAATCGGCCAAAGGTTCCATTTTCGTGCAACAATACCAAGACCGCCAGGGCGGCAGGACAGAGGTCACCGCTGAGCCCACCAGGGCGTCAGGACCAGAAGCTTTGCAGACAAAGACCACCTTTCGTCAGGATAAGATGTACTAGTTGTCTCCCTTCGAATTTGGTCGTTGTGGGATCCCTTACCGCCTCCATTTTGGGGGAAGAGGACCAAAGCCACTATAAATAGGACCTAGCCACCACTATAGAAGGGGACAGCTCATCCTACCCCCACCAGCGCAAGAACACACCTCCTGAGGTTGTTCGTCCATTGTACTAGTTCATCCTCAGCCCACTCCGAGGCAAATCCACCACAAAGTAGGAGTAGGGTTTTACACTGCGAGGTGGCCCGAACCATGGTAAACTGTTGTGTCCCATTTCCTTCCTGTTCATCGAGCTAGGCTTAGAGATCGACGAGTAGGCATGCTGGGGAGGTTGAGTTCTTCGCACGCACCCCAGAGTTCCAACCTGTCTAGGGTCTGCGGAGCCCGAAATCCGACACTCCTGAAAGGATTCACGTGTTTCAATCATGGCTGGAACAGAGAAGTTACCCTTCAATTCTATGCCACATTGTATATCTCAGGGGAGCTTGGAAACACATCATCCTGGATTCTTGAATGGGTGATGGGCAGAGAAAAGATCAAGTGCTCGGCATATCAGTTTTTAGCTATGATAAATCTTCCTCGGTGTGAATTTGAGAATGATAGAGAACACATGCTGCATTTCTGGGAAGTGTCCGAAGCACAACTCCACATTCTTATGGATCCCACCATGGTTGGTGATGCATGCATTGATGTTGATCTGAAGAAGTTGGCCATTGACAACAAAGTGATGTTTCACATTTTGTGCAATACTATCACGCCAATGAACAACCCAAATTCCATCAATGGCATTGTGGTAAATGCACTCATGGCCATATCACAAGGAATTCGCTTCGATGTTCCTGATCTTTTCATTCGCAATTTGGCATATGCTGTTGATAGCCCCCAGTCACCGAAGCCGTATGCTCCATGGATCATGTATGCAATTGAGAAACTCACCTTCTCGACTTATATTCTGAAAGTATTCATGCCACCAGTTCATGACACTCTGTGCATAATGAAGGATATTGGAAAAGGGAAGGAACCTGTTGATGCTGCTGCCAATGCGTCTGCATCTGAAAATTCTTCGAAGGTCAAGAAAGCCAGGGTTGAAATCCCTCATGAGGAAAATCCATCTCTTTATGAGATTTGCATTTGCACAGAGCAGACACTAGAAAGCCACATCAAGCTAGATAGACAGGAAAAGCTGGAGTTAATGACTGAGCTGAATTTGCTTCATAATCATACTCGCCAAATTCTTCTTCATCATAAGGAGGCAAAGAAGCAATCATGGACTCTATTAGGCAGCATTACTCTCTTAAGCAGTTAGCTAAAAAGGGCGTCATGAAGGAGTATGACTACCTGGACCTACTTGCTGTTCCTCGCATTCGAAGACAAACTCATGTGCTCCCACAACGTTCTGCTTCAACTAACCTGTTGTTTGTCAGACATGATGATGAAGTTGCATACACAGCCCGTACTCTTATCTTCAAGCCAGATGATCATCGCGCCAAGTCTTCCAGTGCTCATAGTGCTACTCCTGCTTCTGCCTCGACCATTCATCGCTCTTTGGATTTTGATTCATCGAGTGGTTTCAATTATGATTCTGAGGACTCTCCATAAGAGTAGTTCCTCGTATGTGTTCTCATTCCTTTTTGATACTTGTTGACAAAAAGGGGGAGAATTACATCGAGTAATAGTTTTTTGGGGTATTTGCGGGGTGCTTTCTATTCACATTTTGTTTTCCCTCGAACAATTTGCTTCATGAACTTAACGCACCGCTTCTGGTGTTGAAATACTCGGTCGCCATGTAAAGTTAATAACCCCCCTACAATGTTATTTGCTTCATACTATCTGTTTGCAGGTACCTTCGAGTGTGTTTTTCCCTTGAAATTCTTATTCTCGATAATTATCTATCATACAGGAACAAATATGTGCTCTTAGAAGAAGAACAGGAAATCATCAAGTGATGATACTAAGGGGGAGAAGTACTTTGAGTACTAAATGAATTATACCTGTTGTGGTTGGATATGCTTTGATTGTTATCATTCAATATCTAACCTTCCAGGAAGAGAAATTCAGTCTAAGCTAAGGCTATTTGTTCACTGACACAGTGTTTTGCCTCGCAGTTATTTCTCTTATATCTTCTGTATCGCACGAAAACCACATCTGAAACACATCCACTCCGATCAACATATTGTAATTTTATCTTGCTCTGATAGTATCGAATATCTAACATGTAGGAAACCTACATCTCGTGTGGATTCAAATTGTGTCTGAGAAAACCTTCATGTCATATCCTTCGTCACAAATCTCTTAAAGTATATCTTATATCTAATTATTTTCTAAGATTATGTGACAGGAATCACCTCAGACACCATCGAGTGCATTGAAAGAAGTCAAGTATAAGATCATTTGTCAATGACACTCTTATGAATAATTATCTCGTCTCCCTCCAGTTTATATCATGCTCCGATGCATATCTTCAGGGGGCATGTTTTATCTTCATAAAAATATCTCTCATCTGTTATTATCCTTCGCATTACATTCCATTCATTATCTATCCTTCGACGTGATCTATTTTGGTAACAATCATCCAAAAAGGGGGAGATTGTGGTGCAATATCTGCCTACCTTGTGTTTTGGAGATTGTTGACAGAAACAAGTATGGACTGATTTGTTTGCTAGTGCACACAGAGAGAAATAGTCCATACAGAACCAAAGAGAATGCTATCTCCGGTGCTAAGTTCAAGGAACTTCACCAAAGTATATCTGCGTTGCAGAGAAGAATGGGCTATATTTGATGAAGTTATGAAGACAAGATGTCTGATGTGAAGGAATTATCCCGTCAAAGATTTTATGCTGAAGTGAAGCATATGTTTCAGTATGGTCGTTTGAAGAAATTGACTACAGCAAATGGAAGTGAAAGACAAAGTGAAGATGTAGTATTCATTTTTCTATTCTTCTTTCACTTATTTGAGTCATAGGACCTCCATACTATTAAGATGGGTATAGGTTCTCGAAGCTTAGATCCGCTGTGATGCTTAGCCAAAACCTATGAAAGTTGTGAGAGAAATCTCTTTGTGTTCCGAGAAAATACTTGTCAACAAGTAATACGTCTCCATCGTATCTATAATTTTTATTGTCTCATGCCAATATTATACAACTTTCACATACTTTTGGCAACATTTTATATGATTTATTGAACTAACCTATTGATCCGGTGCCCAGTGCCAGTTCTTGTTTATTGCATGTTTTTTATTTCATAGAATATCCATATCGAAAAAGTCTAAACGCGATAAAAATTGATAGAGAATTATGTTGGAACATATGTGATTTTTGGGAGGTGGAGTCAATGCTAACAGAGGCCCAAGGCCTCCACAACCCACCAGGGTGCACTGGGCACCCCCTGACCGCCCAGGTGTCTTGTGCCCTCCCCGTAAGTCGGTTGGGGCCATTCTTCGGGCGCAAGAAAGATAATTTATGGAATAAAATCGTGTACAATTTCAGCGCAATCTGAGTTACGAATCTCCGGAAATTTAAGAAACAGTGAAGGGCTAGAAAATAAGAAAGTGAAACAGAACAGAACATAGAAGGAGATCCAATCTCGGAGGGGCTCCCGCCCCTCCACTGCCATGGAGGCCATGGACCAGAGGGGGAACTCTCCTCCCATCTAGGGGGAGGCCAAGGAAGAAGAAGGAGGTGGTCTCTCTCCCCCTCTCTCCCGGTGGCGCCGGAACGCTACCGGGGCAATATCGTGTGACGACAATCTACTCCAACAACTCCGTCATCTTCACCGATAACTCCATCACCTTCCCCCATCTATATTCAATGGCCCACTCTCCCGCAACCCGCTGTACCCTCCACTTGAACATGGTGCTTTATGCTTCATACTATTATCCAATACTATGTTGCCATCCTATGATGTTTGAGTAGATCTATTTTGTCCTATGGTATTAATCGTGATCTTGGTTGGTATGAGTGTATATTTTATTATGGTGCTGTCCTACGGTGCCCTCCGTCTCGCGCAAACATGAGGGGTCCACGCTATAGGGTGTTGCAATATGTTCATGGTTCTCTTATAGTGGGTGGTGTGAGTGACAAAAGCACATACCCGAGTAAGGGGGTTATGGCGTATGGGAGTGAAGAGAAATTGATACTTAATGCTATGTTTGGGTTTTACCTTAATGGTCTTTGGTAGTTGCGGATGCTTGCTAGAGTTCCAATTATAAGTGCATATGATCCAAGTAAGGAAAGTATGTTAGCTCATGCCTCTCCCTCATATAAAATTGCAAGAATGATTATCGGTCTAGTATGATTGCCTAGGGACAATTCTGCAAACCCTATCACCACTTTTCTACACTCGCTTTATTAAATTGTACTTTTATTAAAACAACACCTAACTTTTATTTTCACATTCTTTATTATCTTGCAAACCTATCCTACCACACCTACAAAGTACTTCTAGTTTTATTCTTGTTCTAGGTAAAGAAAACATCAAGTGTGCGTAGAGTTGTATCGGTGGTCGATAGAACTTGAGGGAATATTTGTTCTACCTTGAGCTCCTTGTTGGGTTTGACCTCTTATTTATCAAAAAAAATTCTACAAAGGATCCCCTATACTTGTGAGTTATCAAGACCTTTTTCTGGCGTTGTTGCCGGGGAGCAATAGCGTGGGGTGAATATTCTCGTGTGTGCTTGATTGCTTTATCACAAAGAAGTTTTTATTTTCTGTTCTAAGTTGTTCTCTATCTTTAGTTATGGATATGGAAAACGAAACACCAAAAAAATTAGTTGTACTTGCTACTCATTGAGATGGGGAACCTCCTAAAACCCTTGATGCTCGTTATGTGAAAAATATTAAATACTACTTTGATAATCCTGAGAAAACCCCATTCAACATGATAGTGGGAGACACGTTGGATCAACGTGAATACTTTAGGGATTATCACTTGACACAAAAAGGGAAACTGTTATGGGATCAACTTCATATGTTGCATTGGTATGCTCAGGATTTATGCCCCTTTCCGCACCTTCCCTTTTCATGCAAATTTAATGATAATGAAACCTTAGCTTCTTATGCTAATGGTAGATATGATTACTATGATGTAGAATGAATAGAAGAATTTGTTGCTTCTAAGGGTTCTTATGAAATTGAATCTTTGTTTGAAAAGTATGAAGATTTTGAAGATTCAGTTTATAGACCTGAAAGTTTTGCTATACTTAAATATTGCTATGAGAATTACAAATACAATTCTGATATTGATGTATTTATTGAGGAAGTCTCCGCTGTCCAAGAAGAGACTAATATTTTGCAGGAGTCTATGGAAGAAAGATTTGATGACACTGTGAGCTCATTGGATGAAAAAGATGACGAGAAGAGCACCTTCTAATGAGAGTAACTCTTCAAATCATAGATTTTTTAATGTCCCTTCGTTCTTACCGAAGGGTGAATTCTATGATAATTGCTATGATCCTGTTGATTCACTTGAAATATCCCTTTTTGATGAACTTGATGCTTGCTATGCTTGTGGCCATGATGCCAATTTGAACTATGCTTATGGAGATGAACTTGCTATAGTTCTTTATGTTAAGAATGAAATTGTTGCTATTGCACCCACACATGATAGTCCTATTATCTTTTTGAATTCTCCCAACTACACTATATCTGAGAAGTTTGCTCTTATTAAGGATTATATTGATGGGTTGCCTTTTACCGTTGCACATGATAATTTTTATGAATATAATATGCATGTTCTTGCTGCTCCTACCACTACAAAAAAAGACACATCCGTAACATTTTGGGCCGAACGAATTTTTTTCCTGTCATGCTTATGACACTTCTATGACGATAATTGTGACAAAACCCGGTATCATCATATATGTGGTGGGCTCCTACTTCTATGACAAAAAATCATGACAGAAAATGGGCTTCTCATCATGGGCGGACCAGAGACATAGCTGCATGAAATTCTTTGGGCCGTGCATGACGGGAAAAACCGTGGTAGAAGCGAGGGCGAGAAAAATATTGGGGAGTTCCTGGTTACGGTGGGTGGTCGGGGACCGAGCGATGCGTGTTTCTCTCATACACGTACGCACGTGTGTGTGAGGCGTTGCGCTCTAACTGAACCCGAGCGAGGCGTTGGGCTCTAACTAAACCCGAGCGATTGCACTGCAGGCTACGCGTTACTGAACCCGAGCGATCGAGCGATTCCTTCGCTACTGCTGCTAACTGAACCCGATCGAACCTGCCGCCTCTTGATGAACAATGAGCGTTGTTGGGGGGTTGGATGAACAGTTCCCGATGGGGGGGTGGATGAACAGGACCCCATGGTAGTAGAGGCCGTTGCCGCTGGATGAACAGGACCCCGATCAATCGAGCCGGTTGGGAGGTGGATGAACAGGACCCCGTAGAGGGCTGGATGAACAGGACCCCGTGGAGGGCTGGTTGAACAGTAGCCGGTGGAGGGCTGGATGAACAGTAGCCTGTGGAGGGGTGGTTGAACAGGACCCCGTGGAGAGTGCTGGTTGAACAGTAGCCGGTGGAGGAGCGGTGGAGACTGGATGAACAGGAGCGCGTGGATGAACAGTCGCAGGTGGAGGCTGGAGGAGGTCGACGGTGGATGAACAGTAGACCGTGGAGGCAGTCGATGGTGGAGATGAACAGTAGTGGAGTCCTGTTTTGCGGTACGCCACCCCCCGATGAACATGACCCCCGTTTCGACCGTAGCACTCCAACGCAAGTCCGTTTCCTCTGTTTTGCGGTACGCCACACCCCTCCCGATCAACAAGACCTCGTTTTGACCGTAGGAGGTCCAAGAGAAGTATGTTTCCTCCATTTTGCGGTATGCCAGACCCCTCCCGATGAACAGGATCCCGTTTCGACCATGGCCGGTCGAACATAAGGCCATTTCCCCCATTCTACGGTACACCAGGCCTCGTTTCCATCGGTTGTTTTGTCCAAGCCGGTTGGCTCCCGATGAACATGACGTATTCCGTTGCCTCCCGATGAACATGATGCATTCCATTGCGTCCCCATGAAACGACGACGATGCAGTTTCTCCCTTCCAACCCAGCCATGTACACGAGACCTGGCCGTACGCATGCGCGAGTAGGCATTCGAGACCCCACCCGTATCTACGTATGTGGCCATATTTTTTGGCATGTGGCTGTATGTATGTGTACAAAGTTTAGACGGGATAGCCTGAACTGCTACGTGGGGGGCTCTACTATGACATGTGCCGCTACTTACTCCGCCACGGTTCACTCTTGCAGAGAGACAGATCGACCAGTATGTATGTACACGTTCGCGATCAGACAAACAACGCTATGTACGCTTTTACCGGGTGGGTCCCAGTAGTCAGGGAGGATAAGGACGCACTTCCTTGCATGCGAAGATATAGCTGCTCGGTCCCTGCTTTCAGGGGGAGGAATCATTTTTATTTTGCGAGTAATAAGGAGGCACTTCCTTGTGTTCGAAGATGTAGCTGGTGGGTCCAGTAGTCAGGGGGAGAAAACATTATTTTAATGGTAAAAAGGATGCAGTTGCATGCATGCGTCCATGGGCATGGTGCGTCCCCACTACCAGCCTCTCACGTACAGTCATCTTCCGATGACTCTCGTTTGTTGACCATGTTGACCACACCGTGCCAAGTGCACCAAGGTCGGTGGACGACGGTGAGGCCCTAGACTAGAATGACCCAGAGATGGGGAAGATGCGATAGTGGAGTCGCAGATGGAGAGGAGTGGGAAACTTGACTGGTTTGGGTGCGCGGCAGCACTGCCGCCCACGGGAGACAGGAGCAAGAACAAATGTTGAAGAAGGAGCATGGCTGTTGGATTAACATCCAACGGTCTAGCTACTAGAATCGTTTGTTGATTAAGTTGACAAAGCCCTGTGTACACGTCCTCTTAGTAGGCCCACAAGTCAGCCACCAAATCTAACGGGTCCCAGCTGTCAACGAGAGGAATAGTTTTTTCACATAACAAGGAGGCACTTCGTTCCATGCGAAGATACAGCCGGTGGGTCCTAGCTGTCAGGGGAGGAAACATTTTTAGCTTAATAAGGAGGAACTTTCCTTGCGTGCGACCATGGACCTCATGAGTCCCAACCGTCAGGCTCTCCACGTACAGTCCTCTTCCGATGACTCTTGTTTGTTGAACACGCCGTGCCGAGCGAAGTGAGGCGGTGGACGACGGCGAGGCCCCGGACGGGAACGACCCGTAGATGGGAAGACGCGGCAGTGGAGTCACAGATTGAGAGGAGTACAAGCATTATAACTGGTTCTGGTGCGGCGTGGGGCTATAGTCGGTGGAGAATAACAGGAGGTGTGGAGGGGTGGAGGGATAGCCTGGCCGACGGAGGGGTAGCGCTTCACAGCGATGCGTGCTAAGTAGAGCCGCTAGCCGCCGGAGGCCAGACCAGGCGGTCCCGGCGACGCTGGAGGAAGAAGACGAGAGATTGAAGGTGCATGCCGGCCGTTGGATATAAATCCAATGGCCGTGGACGTCATAATCATTTGTTGACCAAGTTGACAATGCCCTGCGTAGGCTTCGACCTATTGGCCCACATGTCAGCCTGCAAAAATCTGGCATATATTTAACCCATGTTTTCTAGAATGTACATTCCATTTGCTTGGCTGGGTGAACAAATAATTTTGCGTCAATGCGGCCCATTTAATATTTTCTAAGAAATCCCAGCCCATTTGCACTTTCTTGAAATACAGGAATTAGCTGGGCTTGTTCTATATATAATGTTAGGTTAGAAGGAGCAATTAATATCAAAAAATAAACCAGAGCGACACATTTATATATATAAAACTAACAAATTAGCGAGTTATTTCTCAAAATAAAAATGAGCGTGTTATTGTTACATTGGTCCTTAAAATCTTCGCAAGCTTTTGTACGCAATCACCAGGATTTTCCTTGCTTGTGAGTAGAAAACAACCAGGATTTTCCTTGCCAACTTATGTTGAACATTTACTTTTATAAGTTAATAACACGTCAGATGTTTTTATAATGTATATATAAGTCTCTATAAAATATACAATAATAGTAATAATATAAATATATATATATATATAATGTGGTTAGAAGTGAAAACATAAATTGGACACATCATTATTATTCTTATATATAGATAAATAGAACAGAGATCTGCGTTTTATTAAAAAACATTGGGATGCCGATCTTTAAGAAAAAGTAAAACCTACGCTGGGAGGCCCATAGGCCGGTATGGACGTGAAAAAATAAGTTGAAACCACTGTCTCTGTATGTCGTGGGCTATGCATGTTAAAAAACAAAACCTAGGCCTAGCTGATACTTGTTCCCCCTTTGGAAAAGAATGATACCAGCTAGATCCCCGAGCGAACTGGATTGAAGAGGGGGCCAGCGGCGCAACTGAAGAAGCACATTAGACACGATTTTTCTTCTTCAGTGGATGGCTCTCGATGGCGTTTTTTTACTTGCCTCTGTACCATACAACTTTTATTTTTAGCCTCCCAGTCCGTGGTGGACCAGCAACCCATTTGCTGGGCGGGCCAACTTTTATTTGATGGCGTTTTTTCATCAAGCCCCCAAAACAACGCAACACTATGTTTGTTTTGAGGCCGAAAACATTACGACAGGGGTTGAGCGGGGGAGGGGGGAGACAGAGAAAAAATATTAAAAAGAGCTGATGCGCCATTGCTACCCTAAAAAAGCAGGTGCAAATATTCTCGGGAAGAAGGTGTGGCGTTGACACCCACATGTCACATATCCCACAGTAGACACTAACAAGTTCACACACAAGTACACCAGAAAAGGTAAACATTTGTATCAAACTCAGGTTCATAGGACACATTCATATTTATAGCCAACATTCACAATCAACAACTCAAAAGATTCATATATATACAAGTTCAGCATGTCTATGCATCCAAATGATTGATAGATCACATGACAATATTCATAGATAATTCACAAAAAGATTCAGATATACACATGTTCAGTATGTTTATGCATCCAAATGATTGAGATCACAGCCAATATCATCCATGGACAAACTTTAATTACCTAAGGTACAGACTGGTAAATGGTGTTCAGTCGGAGGTACTTCTTGCTAAAATTAATGCTTGTACGAGTAAACTTTTGAGTACATAAGAGGAAGCACAGACAATCGGACTTTGCTTGTAGGTTTATCCTCAAATAGTGGCCTTGTGTAGAGGGAGGTTTGAGCAACTTGGCCACTACTTTCATCCAACTAGTTTACTGGCTCATCTTGGTCCTGTAGCTCGCGAAAATTCTACATTGCACACAAGAAAGGAGGCGGTTGAGAAAATGAACCACCCAAATTTTTTGTGCAGTTCAACTGAAAAGGAGCATCCCTGGCATGCAGACTAATTAAGTGCCAGCTGAATATACGCATCAACCAACTTGTCTGGAATCTTTAGACTCCATGCCATACAGTTCGCTACCATATGTGCTGATAACCAAAAGGCACAAGTTGGGACCAAAGACTAGACTGCGTTTTTCTGGGCTATGCGCCAAGCAATATTTTTGGAGTTCACTCTCCTAATACTTGGAGTTTGACAACTGATTGATGCCAGTTGATACTCAAATGAATATAGGCACTTCTTCTTGTCAACATCGATGCTTGTCTGAGTGAACTTTGGAGTACATAGCAGCAACATAAGTATCTGTCCATCTGATCTTTTTGTGTAGTTCTACTGAAATCACTCAATGTAATGATTTGCCTGCGAGTTCAGTTTCCAAGTTACTCCTTTATGAAATTGGCAAATAGTAGCACAATACAAAATTACCAATACATATGACAAGCACAATAATCAGGATAAAGACCAGTACCAACCTGTGTGAGGAAGCATATCAATCACTATTTGTCTGGAAGCCGAGATAAGCGAAGCGATTGACAACAAAGGAAGGAAACAAGCCCAGATTAGCGACTGACAGGAAAGGAAGGAAGCTGTCAAGGCAATGAAGCACCCAAAGATTTTGTGCAGTTCCACCAAAATCGAGCATCCCTGTTGGCACATATATTGAGAGAGTGAGATTAGTTGATGAAACATACACTAACAAATAGAAGCACCCTCTTTATCTTAATGGGTAAAGTTAGCAACATAGTAGTCTTTCTTAAAGAGAGGTATTAGTTTATTTAATTAGTGCCAATTAGCTCAACACTCAAAGCATTGCCATGTATCATAGGTTGCAAAACTTTAACATGCAAAGATAAAGGAGTTTCTCATGACAGTAGCACGATACAAATAGAGATGACAACAAACTAATATGGATGAAGGCCTTAGGCCGGTACCAACCTGAGCAAAAAAGCTTATTCATGTAGTCCCAGAAGAGATGATAAAGCACTCACTGGAATCACTCAATAGTATATATTTTTGTGCACTTCAAATGTATGGTTGAAATCACTCTTGTTTACCAGTGCCGCGATTATATCAAAAGATTATCAAGAACTTCCAGCAGAGTAAAGCACTGGCTGGGATACAGTTCATTGTATTGTCTTGTGTAGTTCCACTAAAATGTATGATTGGCACAACATGATCCCTGTTTGCACAAGTAAGAACAAGGTGAAACCTTCATTATCTTAGTGAGGAAGGATTGAAAGACATTATCATATTACTCTAACAGTAGCATCAAATTCATGATGGACAATACGCAAAACATTGCCTCATTGAACCAATGGCTATAAATTGACATGCAAAACAATAGCACTATTATGTCATGACACTACCAAGATTCCCTCCTTGCTCCACCACATGATTCACCTCCACAGACAAACATACACACGTACATGATTCAACATAGGGTGCTACTAAAGATTTGTTTAACTCCGACAGGAAAATTAGGCAGCAATAAATTAGTGGTACTTAAGTACTCCTAATTAATTAAGTGACCTTACAGGAGAGATATCAGAAGTGGAAGGGCTCCCTAGAGGATCGTCTCACATGTAAGGTAGACGTTGCCGGAGCCCTTGAATGGCCTCGACTGAGGCCTCAGGCTTCAACAAGATCACTTTGGCACTGCTTATTCTTCTTCTTCTTGCTCCTCTTCATGCCCTGTTTCTCTTTCTCCTCACCAGTTGGTGAAACCAAGTACATGATTGGCCTTCTATTTCAGAATTGGTTTTGTCAGTGAGGGAGCACAAGTGTAATAGTAAACAATAGCATTATTTTCTCATGGAAGTAGAAAAATAGAGATGAGCACTTGGATTAAATATCATTCTTACCTATAGGAAGGTTATGGTGCCAATATGGATGATGAGGATTGGAACAAAGATCTCCCTTTGTGCAGTTCCACCGAAATGAACCAACTGTTCCAATTAAACATCACAAAAGTCACTTCTTTTAAGAAGTGTTTTGTGCAGTGCACCAAAAGGTCACAACAACAAGCAGGTGAAATGGATATCCCTGTTTGCACAAAATGTTACAGAGGAAACAATCAGAGTCTCAAATAGTTACAGGCAAAACATTTGGCTAAACTTGTCATGGCTTATAACAGTGGCATGGCTTCATTTTACCAGGGGCATTAGATTAAGAACAACTAAATATTTGGTATAAGGGCATGGGACAATGGGTGCACCAGCAGTCCAGCACCATGTACCTAAACCGGGGCATAAAGTGGTGATTCAGAGTTTCTTGCCCCGAGAAACAAACATCCAAGAAACATATCTGGGTTAGTCCCATTTTTGTTCACTCTAGCCACCTACTCCTATGTGTGGATAGAAAATCTAGTCTTGGTCATACCAGTATGTACAACGTTTCCCCTATATTTCCATTTTCGACCAAGAGACCGGTCGGGTGACCAGTCTATACTACTTTCACCCCCTTTCCTTCCTGTTTGTACCAAGTCAGATGTACATACTAAATTCCCCCACCCCACTTTATTTCTTGTTTGAACTAAGTACAAGATTTGACTCCATGAAGTAGCTTTACCTCTAACAATAGTAAAAAATAGGTGACATTGGACCATCCGATCGAGAGGGGCTGAGAGGTAGAAAATGATGCACATGCAGCGACGTAGCGAGCTGGGGAAGTAGAGCTAGGGCAGTTTCAAAGGAAGATATACCTGAAGGTCGTCGGCATGTGGATAGGTGGGCAGTGGGAGGCCGGATCTGCCCACACTAGGGCAATAATGAAGGGATCGGAGGACCTCCCCCGCCGGCGCTCGGCCAAAGATAACGGTGCGGTCGGTAGTGGGTCTCCTCCTTCGCTGTCGATGATGGCCTAAACGCTGCCCCTCCTCCCTTTCAACGGTGGAGGGGGATACATCTGGATCTGTAGCCAGCGTTGAGGATAGAAAGATAAATTTTTTTGAAGGGAGAAAGACAGTGTTACCACTGCTGTCTTGTTTAGATCTGGAGAGGATGAGAGTGTGTGAATAGAGCAACCCTAGCAAGCAAGCGCGGAGGCTCCGGCCTATATATACATAGTGGGGTAGTTTTCCTTTTTCACTCCATCAAAACAATCGTTTAAAATTGTGTACGTGCCAGGTCACCGGTTTTTGAGTTGTTGATTGTTTTTTGAGATAGCTATAGGCTTATTCCAAGTGGTGTTATGGTGTGCCAGGTCACACTTTGTATCGTTCAAGTCTGGTACAAGACCCTCCATTAAATGAACAACCACTGCCTCGTAAAATTTGTGAACAAGCCCATGGCTAAAATTATCGGAGACGTGGGCAACCCCAACATGCATTATTATTTATATTTTCTATGTGGGAGTATCCTCAAAACAAAATGCAAGAGTACAATATTTATTGGGCCCCTTTGTAATTGGTGCTAAATTTTGACCAAAGATTTAACTGACAAAATGTTAGTGCATGTTAACAAAAATTATATCGTTTGATTCGTATTTGAACATAGCTTTCAATGAAATTTTTTGTGACATGCATGAACATTTGGTTAGTTAAATTTATAGTCAAAATTTGGCAAGGTGCATTAAATCAACACATGCAAGTATCAAAAGGAGAGTCACGGCATGCATGCATGCATGCGTTGTAATTAATTCATTGGTAAACGCGAATTATTTAAATATATCGAGTGCAGTGCTTTGATGTGTCGCGTCAACTCGTACAACAATGAGAAGTTTGGTTACTACAACGCCCTCTCCCTGGCGAACTGAGCTCCGGTGCCTTAACTGCACCTGCCTTTGGATGTATGATAGGTGGGCGGCCCACCTGTTGGGCCCACATGTCATACATGCAAAGGCAGGAGCAGTAAGTCAATGAAACTGCATCCCTCCCTCGCCCATGAGCGTGGTGGCTGGCAGGACTAGGAGAAGCTTTCGCTACATGCTCTCCCTCCCGCACGTGGTGGACATGCAGCAGTTCATTTGGTGTCAGATGCCCAGAAGCATACTGTAGCACTCCTCCACTGCAGTAGTACTCCATCATTGTTCGACTTCCTGAAGAGGCGAAGAGCCAATCGCAGCTCGGTCGCTCGTGTGATAGTTTCATGTGCAGAGTAGTCTAGGATAGCGTGTACCATGCCTCTAAGCTTAAAATCATTGGGGTCGGCTCCATGCTATGAGGCCGTCTCGAAGCATTTTTTGATTAAAATAATCTTCTGGCCCTACCTGTCATCCTGGTGATTGTAGTTTGCGTGCTCATCTGGTCAAGACAGGAATATATTATGGTGGGGTAAATGTTAGAGGTTGCAGCAAATATATGTACACCGCGGGTCTTCCAGCCAAGTTTAGAGGCAACCATGTGGGGCCAGTGCTATGATGTGTCACGTCAACTCGTACAACGAGGAGAAGCTTGATTTTACTACTACACGCCTTCTCCCTCGCCCATGCGCGTGGTGGCTCACAGACGAGGACATGCTTTTGCTTATAGGAGTACTATAAAAAGCTATCCCTCTCGCACGTGGTCGACGGACATGTAGAAGTGGATTTGATAGTAGTAGTAGCAACATCATTGTTCATCTTCTCAAAGAGGCGAAGAGTCAAGCGCAACCCGAATGTGGTAGTTGCGAACGCTCGCGTGGCAGTCTTTGTGTAGGGGTGGGGCGTGGTGCGGTGCCTTGGGGCACGCATATAGCCTGGCTCTTGCATGATACAAAATTGCTATTTGAGCCCACTATTGTAGTACTACTTGTTAGTACAGCCCTATAAACTAGAAAGGAGTATTTTCCTTTCTAGAGATTTCAACAAGTGACTAGACTACACCCTAAATGAGTTGTACCAGTACATATGGAGCAAAAAGAGTGAATCTACACTGTAAATAAATATGTAGTACTCCTATATGACTAGCCGCTCTATCTAGATGCGGGACATCAAAGCATCCGGGCCTGCGAACATCCACCAAATCACATCGAGGTGCTACAGTCGAGACTCACCGGTCACCCCGGTGTGGCCGTCATAACCTGTCATATCACAAAACCCACACCTTTACCAGCAGTGGTAAAGTTGCCTTGAAGTTGGATTGGATGAAGCAACCATCATTTCACTGGAACACTCATTGAAGCGCTTTCTCCCCTTTCTTAAAGAAAACCTCAATCCTGGCTACTCACTTCTGCCATTTTTCTTCTGTACTGACAAAGGAAAGGTGGGCGAATCAGTGATGCTACTATATTTTCATTCCAAGAATCTTCTTTTCGCGAAGCACCGACCGATTCTCTCAGCCTATTCTTTTCCCGTTTTCATTGCGATTGTGGTTTCCTTTCGATTGCTTTTTTGTTTATCAGTTCATTGATGGATCCTGGAGCACTAGGCAAAGAGTTGCCAGTGGACAACCCACTGGAGATAGCAATCTCCAGGAAGCGAGCACCGACCAACGAGTTGACCATATTGGCAGGCCAACCCATGGAGACGAAGAACTCCAAGAAACAAGCACTGGCCAAAGAGTTGAGGACGTTGGCGGACGAACTCCTCAAAGAAAGTTGGAAGAAGAGCAAGGGCCCCACCGTGCCTATCCCCAAAACTCTAATGGCCACCTATGCTAGGATCAAGGCCGAGTTTGAGGACATAGTCGCTGTTGAGAAGCAATATTCCCATGGCAAGGTGATGACCCCTGGAGGGATGGGATCCCCCGGTGAGCTGCACAAGGTAAAAAATAATGGCTTACCATAGTTGTGGTTTTTGATTATTTGCAATGTGCTTGCTAATATGTTAGGGTTGTGCAGGTGCCGGTGGACGTCCTTGATGACTCCGATGTCGCAGCCCGTCCTATGGACAACGCCCCAGAGATCATTTTCGATGTCGCGGTCTGTCCTGTTGACATCGCCCCAGAGATCGATTTCGATGCCGCTGTCCATCCTGTGAACACCGCCCCAGAGATCGATTCCGATGTCGTGGTCCGTCCTGTGGACATCGCCCCAGAGATCGATTCCCATGCCGCTGTCCGTGCTGTGATCATTGCCCGAGAGATCGATGACAAGAAATAGTTGGTCGCGCTAATCCTTTAGGGTAGTTTGCATTGTGTTTAATTACCAGAACGATGCGTGTTATCAAACCATCTTAGGGATAGTGCACTATCTTGTGTGGGCGGTACTTGCTACTTTTGTTTGATAGTGAATCATGCGAACCCTCTCCGAGTTATGGAAACAGATGTATCCTCACCAACTTTTGATGTAATATATGGCATGCTTAGATGTAAGTTTGAACTGTTTATCATATCAGCAGGGCTTGTTTGATGATTCTTGGTGTTAGTACGCTAGTTACCGTGTGAGTTATAGTACTTGCAAAACACTCACCGAAGAGAAACGTTGGGGCTGATGAGCTCGTGGTACGCTTATACTGATCCGTTGTCGATCGGCCAATAGACCAAGCTCCTAAAATTGTAGGCTTAGCGATAGATCAAACAATAGTCGACACGGATAAACAAAAGTACAAAGACGCACAACACAAAATCATAGCAGTACAGAGACGTACTCGCTCCATTCCAAAATAGATGACTCAACTTTGTACTACTAACTTTGAAATGGAGGGAGTACAAATCTTAGGCGAGCTAGTTTGGCCTAGTGGGTTTCAGTGATATGACGTGGTATAGTGCCATCTAGTCTTCGCGTGTGGTAGCAGTATTGCGGGTACAATAAGTTTTCTTGAAGAAGCGGAATTCAACAAAGTCATGATGGTTCCTTCGTCCGACCAACTTACAATGGGAAAGGTTGGGCCTGTGCTACGACCGGGGTGGACGAGGATAATTTTGTGCATGGCAGGTGGACCGGGATAGTCGACGTCCCACATGTCAGCGAATGAAAATATTCTTTCCGATATAGAGGACGAGCAACGAGTATTCATTGTTTATTTTTGATGAAAGCTATTGTCTCCACTGTTACGACGGAGGAGTGTGAAACATGGTAGCCCGACGAACTTGGCATGTGTACAACTCCCTCCTTCCTCATGTAATACTACCATAGTGTTGACTATGAGGTTGGCTATAAGGTTACAACTTTTTCTCACTTTCTCTCTATCTATTTCCTCTCAAATGTTTTTTACCTTTCTTTTTTAGACACAATTGTATTTTATACGTCTTTTTTATAATTAGTTTTTTTATACCTAGAAGCACGTGTAGATACAGGCTCTTGCAGAGCCCACTCCTTGACTTTATCAATGCCCTCTCTCCTCCACATAAGCGGGCTTATAGCCTAGTATTTTACTGTTACTACTTGCCATGAATGCGGTGATAGCTGCGTCTGAGGGGGGAGCGCACGCGGGGAGGTGTGTGTGTGTGTGGGGGGGGGGGGGTTCTGGCGGGCCAGGGCAGTCGGAAGCGGGCTTGGAAGCGGTCCATACTCCCGCATGGCCCACCTCACATTATCACCATATATTTCTTGGAGTCCATGCGCGCCGGGAGGGCGATCTCTTCTCCCTCCCCCGTCTCTCTTTTCTCAGCCGACGCCCGCCAAGCGATTAGATTTCGGCTATCGACGGTTTTGTTGGGGAACGTAGCAAAAACAAAAAATTTCCTACTCGTTTCACCAAGATCCATCTAGGAGTTCATCTAGCAACGAGTGATTAGATGCATCTACATACCTTTGTAGATCGCGAGCAGAAGCGTTCAAAGAACGGGGTTGATGTAGTCGAACACGACGTGATTCAAATCACCGGAGATCCTAGCACCGAACGGATGGTACCTCCGCGTTCAACACACGTACGGAACGGATGACGTCTCCTCCTTTCTTGATCCAGCAAGGGGGGAGGAGAGGTTGATGAAGATCCAGCAGAATGACGGCGTGGTGGTGGATGCAGGGCATCACAGTAGCAGGGCTTCGCCGTGTACTACGAGGGCGAGATGTAACAGGGGAGAGGGACGCACCAAAGGCTGAGGTATGAAGTCCTCCCTCTCCTCAACTATATATAGGAGGGCCAAGGGGGGGGGTGCGCCAGCCTAGGAGATCAATCTCCTAGGTGCGGCAGCAAGGGGAGGTTTCCCTCCCCCCCAAGGCACCTAGAGGTGCCTTCCACCATTGGGACTCTTCCCTTAAGTGGAACCCTAGGCGCATGGGCTTTTGGGGCTGGTGCCCTTGGCCCATCTAGGCCAAGGCGCACCCCCTACAGCCCATGTGGCCCCCCGGGACAGGTGGCCCCACCCGGTGGGCCCCCGGGACCCTTCCGGTGGTCCCGGTACAATACCGAACCCCGAAACTTGTCCCGATGGCCGAAATACACTTCCTATATATAATTCTTTACCTCCGGACCATTCCGGAACTCCTCGTGACGTCCGGGATCTCATCCGGGACTCCGAACAACATTCGGATTACTGCATATACATATCTTCATAACCCTAGCGTCACCGAACCTTAAGTGTGTAGACCCTACGGGTTCGGGAGACATGCAGACATGACCGAGACGTTCTCCGGTCAATAACCAACAGCGGGATCTGGATACCCATGTTGGCTCCCACATGCTCCTCGATGATCTCATCGGATGAACCACGATGTCGAGGATTTAATCAACCCCGTATACAATTCCCTTTGTCAATCGGTATGTTACTTGCCCGAGACTCGATCGTCGGTATCCCAATACTTTGTTCAATCTCGTTACCGGCAAGTCACTTTACTCGTACCGTAATGCATGATCCCGTGATCAACCACTTGGTCACTTTGAGCTCATAATGATGATGCATTACCGAGTGGGCCCAGTGATACCTCTTCATTATCCAGAGTGACAAATCCCAGTCTCGATCCGTGTCAACCCAACAGACACTTTCGTGACCCAGTTATGTTGTGACGTTTGATACACCCAAAGCACTCCTACGGTATCCGGGAGTTACACGATCTCATGGTCAAAGGAAAAGATACTTGACATTGGAAAAGCTCTAGCAAACGAACTACACGATCTTTGTGCTATGCTTAGGATTGGGTCTTGTCCATCACATCATTCTCCTAATGATGTGATCCTGTTATCAATGACATCCAATGTCCATAGGCCAGGAAACCATGACTATCTGTTGATCAACGAGCTAGTCAACTAGAGGCTTACTAGGGACATATTATGGTCTATGTATTCACACGTGTATTACGATTTCCGGATAATACAGTTATAGCATGAATAAAGACAATTATCATGAACAAAAGAAATATAATAATAATACTTTTATTATTGCCTCTAGGGCATATTTCCAACAGTCTCCCACTTGCACTAGAGTCAATAATCTAGTTACATTGTGATGAATCGAACACCCATGGAATTCTGGTGTTGATCATGTTTTTCCCTAGGGAGAGGTTTAGTCAACAGATCTGCTATATTCAGGTCCGTATGTACTTTACAAATCTCTATGTCTCCATCTTGAACATTTTCACGAATGGAGTTGAAGCGACGCTTGATGTGCCTTGTCTTCTTGTGAAACCTGGGCTCCTTGGCAAGTGCAATAGCCCCAGTGTTGTCACAAAAGAGTTTGATTGGCCCCGACGCATTGGGTATGACTCCTAGGTCGGTGATGAACTCCTTCACCCATATTGCTTCATGTGCTGCCTCCGAGGCTGCCATGTACTCTGCTTCACATGTAGATCCCGCCACGACGCTCTGCTTGCAGCTGCACCAGCTCACTGCTCCACCATTCAACATATACACGTATCCGGTTTGTGACTTAGAGTCATCCAGATCTGTGTCGAAGCTAGCGTCGACGTAACCCTTTACGACGAGCTCTTCGTCACCTCCATAAATGAGAAACATTTCCTTAGTCCTTTTCAGGTACTTCAGGATATTCTTGACCGCTGTCCAGTGTTCCTTGCTGGGATTACTTTGGTACCTTCCTACCAAACTTACGGCAAGGTTTACATCAGGTCTGGTACACAGCATGGCATACATAATAGAACCTATGGCTGAGGCATAGGGGATGACACTCATCTCTTCTATATCTTCTGCCGTGATCGGGCATTTAGCCGAGCTCAATTTCATACCTTGCAAAACAGGCAAGAACCCTTTCTTGGACTGATCCATTTTGAACTTCTTCAAAATCTTATCAAGGTACGTGCTTTGTGAAAGACCTATGAGGCGTCTCGATCTATCCCTATAGATCTTGATGCCTAATATATAAGCAGCTTCTCCAAGGTCCTTCATTGAAAAACTCTTATTCAAGTAGGCCTTGATGCTGTCCAAGAGTTCTATATCATTTCCCATCAAAAGTATGTCATCTACATATAGTATGAGGAATGCTACAGAGCTCCCACTCACTTTCTTGTAAACGCAGGCTTCTCCATAAGTCTGCGTAAACCCAAACGCTTTGCTCATCTCATCAAAGCGAATGTTCCAACTCCGAGATGCTTGCACCATCCCATAAATCGAGCGTTGGAGCTTGCACACCTTGTCAGCATTCTTAGGATCAACAAAACCTTCCGGCTGCATCATATACAATTCTTCCTTAAGGAAACCATTAAGGAATGCCGTTTTGACGTCCATTTGCCATATTTCATAATCGTAGAATGCGGCAATTGCTAACATGATTCGGACGGACTTTAGCTTCGCTACCGGTGAGAAAGTCTCATCGTAGTCAACCCCTTGAACTTGTCGATAACCCTTAGCGACCAGCCGAGCTTTATAGATGGTCACATTACCATCCGCGTCTGTCTTCTTCTTAAAGATCCATTTATTTTCTATGTCTCGCCGTTCAACGGGCAAGTCAGTCAAAGTCCATACTTCGTTTTCATACATGGATCCTATCTCGGATTTCATGGCTTCTAGCCATTTGTCGGAATCCGGTCCCGCCATCGCTTCTTCATATTTTGAAGGTTGACCGTTGTCTAACAACATGATTTCCAAGACAGGGTTGCCATACCACTCTGGTGCGGAATGTGTTCTTGTGGACCTTCGAATTTCAGTAGGAGCTTGATCAGAAGTATCTTGATCATCATGAATAACTTCCTCTCTAGTCGGTGCAGGCACCTCAGGAACATTTTCTTGAGTTGCGCCATTTACCGGTTCAAGAGGCAATACTTCATCAAGTTCTACTTTCCTCCCACTTACTTCTTTTGAGAGAAACTCTTTCTCTAGAAAGGATCCATTCCTGGCAATAAAGATCTTGCCTTCGGATCTGAGGTAGAAGGTATACCCAGCAGTTTCTTTAGGGTATCCTATGAAGACGCATTTTTCCGACTTGGGTTCGAGCTTTTCAGGTTGAAGTTTCCTGACATAAGCATCGCATCCCCAAACTTTTAGAAACGACAGCTTAGGTTTCTTCCCAAACCATAATTCATACGGTGTCGTCTCAATGGATTTTGACGGAGCCCTATTTAAAGTGAATGCGGCAGTCTCTAAAGCATAGCCCCAAAAAGATAGCGGTAAATTGGTAAGAGACATCATAGATTGTACCATATCTAATAGAGTGCGATTATGACGTTCGGACACACCATTACGCTGAGGTGTTCCAGGCGGCGTGAGTTGTGAAACTATTCCATATTTTCTTAAGTGTGTGCCAAATTCGTGACTCAAGTATTCTCCTCCACGATCTGATCGTAGAAACTTGATTTTCCTGTCACGTTGATTCTCAACCTCACTCTGAAATTCCTTGAACTTTTCAAAGGTTTCAGACTTGTGTTTCATTAAGTAGACATACCCATATCTACTCAAGTCATCAGTGAGGGTGAGAACATAATGATAGCCACCGCGAGCCTCAACACTCATTGGACCGCACACATCAGTATGTATGATTTCCAATAAGTTGGTTGCTCGCTCCATTGTTCCTGAGAACGGAGTCTTGGTCATTTTTCCCATGAGGCATGGTTCGCACGTGTCAAATGATTCATAATCAAGAGACTCTAAAAGTCCATCTGCATGGAGCTTCTTCATGCGTTTGACACCTATGTGACCAAGGCGGCAGTGCCACAAGTATGTGGGACTATCATTATCAACCTTACATCTTTTGGTACTCACACTATGAATATGTGTAGTAGTACGCTCGAGATTCATTAAGAATAAACCATTGACTATCGGAGCATGACCATAAAACATATCTCTCATATAAATAGAACAACCATTATTCTCGGATTTAAATGAGTAGCCATCTCGTATTAAACGAGATCCTGATACAATGTTCATGCTCAAACATGGCACTAAGTAACAATTATTGAGGTTTATAACTAATCCCGTAGGTAAATGTAGAGGTAGCATGCCGACGGCGATCACATCGACCTTGGAACCATTCCCGACGCGCATCGTCACCTCGTCCTTCACCAGTCTCCGTTTATTCCGCAGCTCCTGCTGTGAGTTACAAATATGAGCAACGACACCGGTATCAAATACCCAAGAGTTACTACGAGCACTGGTAAGGTACACATCAATTACATGTATATCAAATATAACTTTGGTGTTGCCGGCCTTCTTGTCCGCTAAGTATTTGGGGCAGTTCCGCTTCCAGTGACCCTTCCCTTTGCAATAAAAGCACTCTGTCTCAGGCTTGGGTCCATTCTTTGACTTCTTCCCGACAGCTTGCTTGCCGGGCGCAGCAACTTCCTTGCCGTCCTTCTTGAAGTTCTTTTTACCCTTGCCCTTCTTGAACTTAGTGGTTTTATTCATCATCAACACTTGATGTTCCTTCTTGACTTCTACCTCTGCTGATTTCAGCATAGCAAATACTTCAGGAATGGTCTTTACCATCCCCTGCATATTGAAGTTCATCACAAAGCTCTTGTAGCTTGGTGGAAGCGACTGGAGGATTCTGTCAATGACCGCGTCATCCGGGAGATTAACTCCCAGCTGAGTCAAGCGGTTATGTAACCCAGACATAGTGAGTATGTGCTCACTGACAGAACTATTTTCCTCCATCTTCCAGCTGAAGAACTTATCGGAGACTTCATATCTCTCGATCCGGGCATGAGCTTGAAAAACCATTTTTAGCTCTTCGAACATCTCATATGCGCCATGTCTCTAAAAACGTTTTTGGAGCCCCGGCTCTAAGCTGTAAAGCATGCCGCACTGAACGAGGGAGTAGTCATCAGTATGTGTCTGCCAAGCGTTCATAGCGTCTTGGTTCTGTGGGACGGGTGGATCACCTAGCGGTGCTTGTAGGACATAATCTTTCTTGGCAGCTATGAGGATGATCCTCAGGTTCCGGACCCAGTCCGTATAGTTGCTGCCATCGTCTTTCAGCTTGGTTTTCTCTAGGAACGCGTTGAAATTGAATACAACGTTGGCCATTTGATCTTTGTAGACATATTGTAAAGATTTTAGACTAAGTTCATGATAATTAAGTTCATCTAATCAAATTATTAATGAACTCCCACTCAGATTAGACATCCCTCTAGTCATTTAAGTGTTACACGATCCGAGTCGACTAGGCCGTGTCCGATTAACACGTGAGACGGACTAGTCATCGCCGGTGAACATCTTCATGTTGATCGTATCTTCCATACGACTCGTGTTCGACCTTTCGGTCTCTGTGTTCCGAGGCCATGTCTGTACATGCTAGGCTTGTCAAGTTAACCCTAAGTATTTTTGCATGTGTAAAACTGTCTTACACCCGTTGTATGTGAACGTAAGGATCTATCACACCCGATTAACACGTGGTGCTTCGAAACGACGAACTGTAGCAACGGTGCACAGTTAGGGGAGAACACTTCTTGAAATTGTTGTAAGGGATCATCTTATTTACTACCATCGTTCTAAGTAAACAAGATGCAAAACATGATAAACATCACATGCAATCAAATAATAATAGTGACATGATATGGCCAATATCACATAGCTCCTTTGATCTCCATCTTGGGGCTTCATGATCATCCTGTCACCGTCATACTCATCGACATGTAAGTTGTGATTCCTTGTACAATAGTATGAACATCACATATAGATCATTCATCATTCATCACAACTTTGGCCATATCATATCACAAAGCACTTGCTGCAAAAACAAGTTAGACGTCCTCTAATTGTTGTTGCAGATTTTACGTGGCTGAAGTAGGGTTCTAACAAGAACGTTTTCTTACCTACGTGAAAGCCACAACGTGATTTGTCAACTTCTATTTACCCTTCATAAGGACCCTGTTCATCGAATCTGCTCCAACTAAAGTAGGAGAGACAGACACCCGCCAGCCACCTTATGCAACTTGTGCATGTTAGTCGGTGGAACCGGTCTCACGTAAGCATACGTGTAAGGTTGGTCCGGGCCGCTTCATCCCACAATACCGTTGAAGCAAGATAAGACTAGTAGCGGCAAGAAAGTTGACAACATCTATGCCCACAACAAATTGTGTTCTACTCGCGCAAGAAGAACTACGCATAGACCTAGCTCATGATGCCACTGTTGGGGAACGTTGCAGAAAACAAAAATTTTCCTACTCGTTTCACCAAGATCCATCTAGGAGTTCATCTAGCAATGAGTAATTAGATGCATCTACATACCTTTGTAGATCGCGAGCGGAAGCGTTCGAAGAACGGGGTTTATGTAGTCGAACACGACGTGATTCAAATCACCGGAGATCCTAGCACCGAACGGACGGTACCTCCGCGTTCAACACATGTACGGAGCGGATGACGTCTCCTCCTTTCTTGATCCAGCAAGGGGGGAGGAGAGGTTGATGAAGATCCAGCAGCACGACGGCGTGGTGGTGGATGCAGGGCGTCACAGTAGCAGGGCTTCGCCGTGTACTACGAGGGAGAGATGTAACAGGGGAGAGGGAAGCACCAAAGGCTGAGGTATGAAGTCCTCCCTCTCCTCAACTATATATAGGAGGGCCAAGGGGGGGTGGTGCGCCAGCCTAGGAGATCCAATCTCCTAGGTGCGGCAGCCAAGGGGAGGTTTCCCTCCCCCCCAAGGCACCTAGAGGTGCCTTCCACCATTGGGACTCTTCCCTTAAGTGGAACCCTAGGCGCATGGGCTTTCGGGGCTGGTGCCCTTGGCCCATCTAGGTCAAGGCGCACCCCCTACAGCCCATGTGGCCCCCCGGGACAGGTAGCCCCACCCGGTGGGCCCCCGGGACCCCTTCGGTGGTCCCGGTACAATACCGATAACCCCGAAACTTGTCCCGATGGCCGAAACAGCACTTCCTATATATAATTCTTTACCTCCGGACCATTCCGGAACTCCTCGTGACGTCTAGGATCTCATCCGGGACTCCGAACAACATTCGGGTTACTGCATACACATATCTTCACAACCCTAGCGTCACCGAACCTTAAGTGTGTAGACCCTACGGGTTCGGGAGACATGCAGACATGACCGGGACGACTCTCCGGTCAATAACCAACAGCGGGATCTGGATACCCATGTTGGCTCCCACATGCTCCACGATGATCTCATCGGATGAACCACGATGTCGAGGATTAAACAACCCCGTATACAATTCCCTTTGTCAATCGGTATGTTACTTGCCCGAGACTCGATCATCGGTATCCCAATACCTTGTTCAGTCTCGTTACCGGCAAGTCACTTTACTCGTACCGTAATGCATGATCCCGTGATCAACCACTTGGTCACCTTGAGCTCATAATGATGATGCATTACCGAGTGGGCCCAGTGATACCTCTCCGTTATATGGAGTGACAAATCCCAGTCTCGATCCGTGTCAACCCAACAGTCACTTTCGGAAATACCTGTAGTGCACCTTTATAGTCACCCAGTTACGTTGTGACGTTTGATACACCCAAAGCACTCTTACGGTATCCGGGAGTTACACGATCTCATGGTCAAAGGAAAAGATACTTGACATTGGAAAAGCTCTAGCAAACGAACTACACGATCTTGTGCTATGCTTAGGATTAGGTCTTGTCCATCACATCATTCTCCTAATGATGTGATCCCGTTATCAATGACATCCAATGTCCATAGCCAGGAAACCATGACTATCTGTTGATCAACGAGCTAGTCAACTAGAGGCTTACTAGGGACATATTATGGTCTATGTATTCACACGTGTATTACGATTTCTGGATAATACAGTTATAGCATGAATAAAGACAATTATCATGAACAAAAGAAATATAATAATAATACTTTTATTATTGCCTCTAGGGCATATTTCCAACAGGTTTATTCAATTGCAGTCCCACATGTCAGTGAAAATGCAAGACAACGCGTGTCCCCACTAGTGAGCGGCATGCGAGCCAGACTGTCGGGGGTGCGACGCGAACGCGACGGGTACGAGTCGTAAGTGTACCTCCTTTTCCTTTTGAACTTGCAAAGTGTAACATTTTCGTGTGATCGATCGATAGAAATCCAGAACAAAATGACGAGGGCAGTGCTTTCCCGCGCGTTAGGCGTGCTAGTTTGAGTGATATGATGTGCTACTGTGCCGTCCATTTGCTCCATTTTTATGTAAGTAAGAGTCTACACTCTTACGTGGGAGGAGTGCGAAACAGGGCGGATCTGATTTTGATCGAGGGATAACTGTTCCCTATGAAATAATGGAGCACTCTTAGCGATTATAGCATCATAGTTAGGGCATCTCCAGCGCTGGCCCACAAATTTACTCCGGCATCTGTCTGAGGACACTGATGGATGCCATCCAATGCTGCCCACATACCTTTTGACAACTATATGAACTAACCAGACAAAATTTGTGCAAACAAAGATTCAAATTAACCGGATGAATTAATTACATTTTGAAAACTTTTCCTGTAAACTTGACGAAATTCATTACATATTTCGCACAAACCGTACTAAAACCTACTGTAAACCTAATCTAAATGATCACCGGCGCCCGACCACCATGTTCGACTATGAACCCAAGAAAGCCGGCCATTGCCTTTGCCTCCTCCTCATCCGCCTCGATAACCTCCTCCGGAGCACAAGGTTCTCAAGATTTCTGCCTCCACGTCGCCGTTAAGCGGCTAATCGGTCGCCGATGTTTATCCCACCAAGCTTGGCGTCGACTGAGTGGAGGAGCGGTGGCCTTCCTGGGACCAGAGCGACGGCGACCTACCATGTACTACACTTCCTCGCTGTCGGCTGCGCCCGCGTGCGTGTGTCGGCTTCGTGGTCGTGACAACGGAGGGCGGCTGGGGGGGGGAGCCGGTGATCTCCTTTGTCTGCTCCTACGACGGTACGTCCAAGAGAGCTTTGGAGCGCGCCCGGAGCGAAGCCGCTGATGTCCTTCATCTGCCCCTGCAACAGTACGTCCAAGAGAGGTTTGGAGCACCAGGAGGCCTTGGTTGGAGTGGTGCCGATAGAAGGAGGGGACCAAAGGAGAATGAGCGTGGGTCTTTGGCTATGGCTGGGAGCTGGGGCTCAAGTTAATATAGCGGGCGAATGGCAATGAGCCGCGGCAGGCGGATGGACGGCTGGCGCCGGAGTAGGTTAGTCGGCAGCCGCGTGTCATTAACGTGGGTGGCGGATGGAAGGATGGCTGTGGTGTTGTTAAAATGCTGAGCAGTCGCTTGCACCGGGATGCCGCGCAGGTGGCGCTCTCTCGGCCGTCGCGCTGCTGCAATGCCGGCACCAGTGAGGTCGCGTCGGGCGTGAATGCGGACGCTGCTTCAGTGACTTAACTGTAGGTGGATTGGGTCACTGACATGTGGGCCCAATGGGCATATGGACCGCATGTCAGTGACACACCGACTACACCTGCAGTTAAGTCAGGTGAATGCGGCACTGACGTTCTGGAGAGACAGTGACCGTTTCAGGAGGGAAGCGCGCGCTAGCGATGGAAGGGGTTTCGGTAGGCCATGGTAGTCAGACGCTGGCGTGGTGGTAAAATGTGAACTCATGGATGACGAGCCTCTGAAGCGTATGCGACACATATTTACAACCAGGCATCCATGCAACCGCTCTTGTCACCAGCTAGCCTTCGACGACCACCATTAGACACCACACAACCATGCATAACTTACGAATAATGGACGAATCGATCAGACACACACTCATGTGCAGTGGCACTATGTTTGGTCACTCACAATAGTACATACTCCGTACCATAGTACCCTCTCTAGCTAGGCTGTTTTATAGATTGTCGTTGTCATGGACGATATACATGAGCAAGGCGCCGAGTCACGAGTATGACCGTTGGTGTTGAGCCAGGTGAATACATGCTCGGTGTTCACGGAGGCCTCCAACAAATGTGTAAACAGTAATGTCAGGCACCGCTGGGGTGTGCAGGTGATGGGTTCGCCGTTTGTGTTGCGTCGTGATCAGGACTTTGATTGAGAGGGCGACGTGCATGCATTAGCATGGTTTGACAGCATGAGCGTGAGTGTCTTCACGCGTACATGCTACTTGCCTCTATGGATGGTGTGCGCTAATGTGTGCATCACGTATAATATAAAAAAAATCCGTTTGTGCATTTAGCGCAAAGTTTTTAATTTTCATTTGGCTGACGAGTGTGCGTTGCAGCGACGAGTCTGTGGTTTGATTCCTCACATACGCATAATTTTGGTTTTTATTTATTTCTCCATTGACAGGTAGGCCCGCATAGATAGATAGATAGATAAAGAACACGAGCTGATGAGGCACATGCGGACTGTTTGACTGGTCAATAGACAAATACGGAGCTATACGCTGAGCCAGTGACCGTATAATCACCATATCTCGTATACAATGATCAAAGTGAGCTATCAAGACAAGTTCGATGATCACCAATGCATTTTACTCTATAATAAATGACTAGGATTGAAGGAGAATCCAAATTTCCTTCGTCTTCTGTCCTTGAGCTCTTGACAAACCAATGCACTATACGGTTTTCCGGCCACTCCACCACAGAGCTATCACCAAGCATCGTTCATGCCACCGCGCCACACACTAACCGGTAAGGGAGCGATCGCATCCCGCCGCGCCGAGTTCCTCGCCGCCCACGACCGCACACAAAATGGTAGGGAAGCGATGGCATCCCGCCATGCCGAGTTCATCGCCGCTCGCAACCTCACACCTATGTGGGTGGAATTTGAAGCTGCCAAGGCCGAATGGGCGGTAGAGCAAGAGGCGGCCAAAGCCGCACAAAGGGAGCGCAAAAGTTAGAAAGCACTCAAGAAAAGAGAGGCCCGCCGCTGCAAGAAAGAAGAGGACGCACGCGCTGCTGCGGAGAGGTCGGCGGAGATCCAAGCATGGTGGGGTGTCGTTGACAAAGCCAGGAAGGAGAACGATGCCGTTTGGCTAACATGTGAGAATTAGTAGTACTAGTAGTAGTTAGTGTGTGTGTCTGTGTCGCCCGTACGTTTGTTTAATTAATTACGAGTATGTACCAGTACTAGTTACTACGGTAGTTTTAGAGCAAATTACCAGTACATTAGCCTAGACTCAATGGAAAAATTCCTATCCTATGCATCAAATGGCATCTCTCTCTGTATAGGAATTGAGATGCATGTCATCTCACTTCCTATGATTTTCATATTCCTATAAAATTCCTATCCTATGAACCAAAGGAGGCCTCTGCTGGAGTAACTACTGTAATTAGCTAGCAGTACGATGGTACAGTAGTTTTCTTCAAGAAGCAGAATTCAATGAAGTCATGATGGTTCCTTCGTCTGAGCAACTTCATAGTGGGAAAGGTTGGGCATGTGTTTGGACGGCTCATTAGTCATTATTACTGCGATGCGACGATCGGGGTGACTCTCCCTTGGAGTTCCGTGTGCATGGCAAGTGGACCAGGATGGTCGATGTCCCATGTGTCGGTGAACAGAAGTATTCTTTCTGATATCAAGGAGCAAGGAAGCGCGCGCCGGCAAGGGAGGGGGGTTGGGTTGGCCAGGGTGGTTAGACGCGGGCATGGTGGTGGTATTTGTTTTGAACCGTTTCAGGTGTAGTACTGGTAGTTTGCAAAACTACAGAATTATTGCACTCAGTTTCCTAAGAAATTCTGGTAAAAAACATTACTCCATAGCCCTCTTCCCTTCTCCTTCCTCTTCCATCGCCCGCGCACGTCCGTGGAAGGGACCGGTCAACCCTTATATAGGAGTGCTAGCATATAAAGATGCATGCATGACCACTAAAATTTCCATATTAAAGTGACGCTCTGGCGGGAGTATGGCGTATGTCGCTACCTTCAGCCGGACCATGGCTACCGGGCAACGGCGACCAAAGAAGAGGCAGCGGGAGGGGAGTGAACAACTACTGTCTGGGTTCGCCGTCCGGCTTAAATAAATGCGCACCATCACATGTACCCGCGGGTGCACAAATTGTAACATACGCGTCTGCTTAAGTGGGCGTCCTGTAACTGGTGTGTGTGAGAGATTATGAGAGACAGAGTGCATGTGTGCGACTCTACTCTTTGGACATGTACTCAGCCTTTTGCATCCAGATATAAGTATAATGGTATTACACTTTAGCTAGTGATTTACGTGGCCATGTTAACATGGTTGTGTAAAAAATGTCACTTCCAGCTCGTGATTTGCGCTATATAATTACTAGCAAGATGCTCGTGCATTGCATGGAACATCAATATGCATTTTTTTACAAAACACCTGTTGTGATTGACCCATGTAGGAGTAATCCCACGTGTAAAAACTAATGATATCTCAAGAATTTTATCGGAAAACTGGTATCACGACCATTTCATCAAAAGAAAGAAAGATGAGAGATAAGGTGAGGAGGAGTGGAGCGTGGTGGTGACTGGTGGTCAGAATGGGCGGAGGCATGGGGATGGACGGCGCCGGCAGGCGGCAGCGGCCACCATGCTAGATTGTTCCAGAGAATTCCTTTTTTAATTGCTCAACAAAGAGGTTGTGGGAGAGAGGTGTGGCTATCTTTTGTAAAATTGTCATAGTTTGCTTTCTATCCGTCAGATATAGATCGGACGGTCTATATTACAAGATGGCAGGAACACCATCATCACCAACTCGGTTTTTTTATATGATGAGAGATTAGAGATGATAAGTTTTCTAACTACTAAAGTAAAGTGGAATTTGTCCATGTTATACAAGCAAATTAAGGTGATTGCTTATCATACGGGTAAGGTTGGACGAAGGGTGGTAGGAACAAATGCTCCGCCTAGAGCATGTGTGTGAGAGATGGAGTTTTAGTGTGTGTGTGTGGGGGGGTGCGATCGTGTGTGTGTGACGGGGGGTCCTCGGTGGCGGATGTAATTTAAGTGTGCGTGGCTTTATCGCAGAGAGGTGATGTGTATGGCAGAGGCCACCAACGAGGGGGTGCGAGAGAGAAAAGGCCCATAGAGAGGGAAGAGAAGGCGTGTGCACGTGAGAGGAGTCGACATCGAGAGAACGTGTTTGTTCGAGAGACACTGAGGAAGACTACTATATACCGATGGTGCATGTTGAGTAACATGATTGTATTAGGAAACATAGGTTAGACTAGGAAATATTCTGGCTTGCCTTGTACTCCAAGTAGATCATGTACTCCTATATATATGCCCACAAGGCTCAAGCAATACAACAACTATTCCACCAAATCCCTTTCTCCCTTCTAACATGGTATCAGTTTCCGGGTTCTAAACCCTAGCCGCCGCCGCCGCTTCTGCACCCGCGCACTGCCCCTGGGGCGGTCGGCCTCCATGACCGCCGCCGGGGGCCGCGCCGCCCGTACGTAGGGTTCGTCTGCCGGCCGTGTTGGCCGGTTGCCCTAGAGAGTCTTTTTTCCGATCCTTTGATCCGGGTTTTCTCTCTCTCGCTGGTTGCTTTGATCGGCGTCTCCTTTCTAGTTTTCTGGTCAATGTGATCCGGTTAGCATCGTCCACCGCCGCCGTCGACCCCGTGTGCCTCTACTCCAACACCTGCGCGATCGGCCGGTTTCTGCATCGACCCAACGGCCTCGCGCATCGTCCGCATGTTTGCCCGTCGGTCGCCCCTACCCGGCGGCCTCATTCGGCATCCTTGCGTCGGCCCGCCGGTCGCCCCGACCCGGCGGCCTCGCATCATGTGGCGGCCCTTCACCGCCGCCGTTCGCGTGATGGCCCGCCCGTCAATCTACGCCAGCCGTCACCGACCTGCTCCGACCAGAACTCCTGCATCACCCCATCCCGGCGGCCTCACGCAATGTGGTGGCCAATCATAGCCGCCCTGCCGCCCTCCGCCGCCGGCTTCATCTCAGACTCCGCTGCCACCGCGCCTCCATCGAGCAGTGTCCCTGACCTCGTGCGCGATCAGATTGATCACCCGCCCGCCGCCGTGATCCGCCTCATCTACATCGTGCGACCGACCTGGCCCGTCGGTTGCGCGCGCCTCTGCAGGCCCCGTGAAGACCGTCCCGAGTTTAGTGTGCCCCTCTACGGATCGAGCAACGGGCTGCCGCTGCATCGCCCCGTCGGGCCGCAGCGCCGCCGCCCCGTGGTTCTTCTCCCGGCTGCACCGACCCGCGTCACCGCTGCGTCGCCCCTTCGGGCCGTAGTACCGCGGCCCGCGGTCGACCGCCGCCCAAAGGCCGTCCGCTCCAGGTCGTCCCCGTGGCGGCACCGACCCTCGCGCCGCCACTGCGTCGCCCCGTCAGGCCGTAGCGAGCGTGGCACGCGGTCCACGCCGCCGTCCCGAGGCCGTCCCCGCGGTTGCACCGACTCGCAAACCGTCGTTGTGTCGCCCCTTCAGTCCACAGCGTCGCGGCCTGTTGTCCCCGCCGCTTCCCAGAGGTCTTCCCGCCATCACCCCGACCCGCCTGCCGCCGCTGCGTCGCCCCGTCGGGCCATAGCGTCGTGGCCCGCGGTCTGCTCCGCCGTCACAGCGCGTCGACCTCCTGTGGTATGTGCCACGTCGTCTTCCTTGGCGCGGGAACGCCACCGTCTACGCCGGTCTTCGTCACGCTGTCAGGGTTTTTCACCTACTTCAAGCATCACCGCCGCTCTCCTAACCTCGCCGGCGCCGCCACTCTTCTTTGGTCGCCGCCGCCGCTACCTTCATAGCCACCGCCGCCCGTCGACCCCCTTTATCTTCGTCCAAGCACCAGCCCATCGCCAGCGTCGCTGTCATCTACCCCGACCACTTCGTCTACTCCGACCACCGTTGGTGACATCGGCCCCGCTCCAATGGAGGCCGCAATCGTCATCGAGTTCTTCTCTGCTGCCCCCTCCAACTTTTCCAACATGGCGTAAACTCGTGCAGGTCCCTCGTCTATGCATGCCCGGTGCTGGCAACACCAATGCGTGCCTTCATCCACGACGTGTCCCCAGGCCTGGAAAGCCTGGTCGGCGCTTCGTCAACTTCGTCTTCGTCCGTCTACGCATGCCCGGTGCTGGCAACACCGATGCATGCGTTCGTCCATGATGTGTCCCCGGGCTTGGCAAACACGCCACGACGCGTCGTCAACCACATCTTCTTCCCGGCGCACCACTGCGCCTATGCTAACTCGGCGCCCCCTTGCGCCTGCGGGCTCCACGGCGACTTTCTCGACACTGGCCACCCTGACTCGACATCGACCACGACATTCTTCACACGGCTACCTCGACCATGGCTCCACCACCCACGCTCTCGGCTACATCGACAAACGGCACAAAGGGCTACCGCCTGCTTGAGCAACCTCGTTGGTTTCCACTCCAGCCACGACTCCGTGATGCATCGACCGTTACGACTGTGAGGGGGTGTCCGTCGGCTTGCCCTCGGATTCTTCTTCAGTCTCACTGTCGGTGTCAAAACTGGCGGATCTCGGGTAGGGGGTCCCGAACTGTGCGTCAAGGCCGGATGGTAACAAGAGGCAGGGAACACTTTGTTTTACCCAGGTCCGGGCCCTCTCGATGGAGGTAATAACCTACTCCTGCTTCTTTAATATTGATGATATGGGTATTACAAGAGTAGATCTACCACGAGATCAAGGAGGCTAAACCCTAGAAGCTAGCCTATGGTATGATTGTTGTGTATGGAGTTGATTGCCTATGGACTACAACCCTCCGGTTTAAATAGACACCGGATAGGGTTAGGGTTACACAGAGTCGGTTACAATGGTAGGAGATCTTGAATATCCGCATCGCCAAGCTTGCCTTCCACGCCAAGGAAAGTCCCATCCGGACACGAGACGAAGTCTTCAATCTTGTATCTTCATAGTCCAGGAGTTCGGCCGAAGGTATAGTCCGGCTACCCGAACACCCCCTAATCCAGGACTCCCTGAGTAGCCCCTGAACCAGGCTTCAATGACGACGAGTCCGACGCGCAAATTGTCTTCGGCATTGCAAGGCGGGTTCCTCCTCCAAGTCCTTCATAGAAGATTGTAAACACCAATAATAGTGTCCGGCTCTGCAAAATAAGTTTCCACATATTGCCATAGAGAGAATAATATTGACACAAATCAAATCTGCCGACGTATTCCACAGTGCGTCATCACACTAAGGCCAAGTCCTTTACTTGAATCGTTTTCACTTTTCCACCTCAGCATGTTTTGCGAGGCAGTTTCCTTGGCACGTCTTGTCAAAGCAGAGATCGTGTGCCCCCCTTTACGGGATTCTCATCAATACGGACGTGGGTAACCCAATCGTGCCCGTTAGCATGTTTTCTCGATTAAAGGCGAGTCCCAAACGGTTACGGGGAGGGCTCCTAGTATTCAACCTCTTATAAAGAGACCAAGGCCTTACTCCTTTTTCCAATCTCAAAACGAGTTCGCCCGTCGCCTCGAGTTCCAACACCCTAGGCTCCAGATTCCAGGCGCTTCGGACCTTCGACAATGTCCGGTTCCGACCTTCAAGGCCGATGGATGCCCTCCTCCGTCATGGAGGAGGACGTGCTAAAGTTGAGAGAGGCTAAGTTCTTGACCGCCGAAATTCCGCACAGGTTGCCTGCTCAAGGGCAGGCTATTCCCAGTCCCCGGCCCGGTAAGAGCGTAGTGTTCATGTCTCACTTCCTTCGGGGGTTAGGCTTCCTGATGGATCCCTTCGTGAGGGGGCTGCTATTTTATTATGGGCTGGAATTTCATGACTTAGCTCCAGAGTCCATCCTCCACATTTCCTCATTCATCGTTGTGTGCGAAGCGTTCCTCCGTGTTACTCCTCACTTCGGATTATGGCTCAAGACTTTTGGATTGGAGCCGAAGATGATCGAGGGACGGCACGCAGAGTCCGGAGGCGCTGTCATAAGTAAGAATGCTGATGCTCCATGGCCCGAGGGCTCCTTTCAAGAAGAGCTCGGCTTGTGGCAACGAGAATGGTTCTATATCACCGCTCCCAGGAGCGCCAAGTGGGCGGTGCCTCCTGCCTTTCGCTCGGGTCCCCCATCACGGCTAGCGTCATGGGTCAACAAAGGATTATATTGGGGTTTGCCCAAAGACGTGCCCCTGTTGCAGGGCCGAATTAAGGATCTCTTGGAAGGAGACCTCAGTTTGGTCAAGGTGATGCAGGTCATGCTGATTCGCCGAATATTGCCCGGCAAACGTCGCCCCCTTCGCCTGTGGGAGTTTAATCCAGAGGGACCGCGAGCTCTCCAGAATTTTATGGGCGCAACGCCCGCGGAGATGTATAGAATGTTCTTCGGATCACAAGAGATATGTCCGGATTTAACCGAGGACGCAGGCCTAAGCTGCAATCGCCCGGATACTCAAGTAAGCAACCCTGTGCCCGGACCTTCTATCCGTATAATTGTCATAAACTTGCCCCTAAAAGAGCCATCCTTTTAAACAGGAGTGGATAGCGAAGGCAAAGCTAATCAGGTGTCCGGCTCCCCTTCCTAAAACCAGGCCGGATCCCGTGCTGGTCAGGATGCTGGAGATAATGCTGGAGGGGGAGGACAAGGAAGCTATGGCCTCCTCGAAGGAGGCTACCCCGAAGGGAGGAACCGACAATTCCTCTCCTAAGGGGAAGAAGAGAGCCGCCTCTGACGACCCGGAAATCATGCCCTCAAAACGGGGGAGAAAATCCTCAACAGAGGGTCCGACGCCAGGGAGTTCCTTGGCCGGACTACGCCCTCAAGGGGATCAGCCCTCTAGCGAGCCGTAAGTGGAGAAAAGATTTTCCTTTTGAGGGATGAGAGAAATCCTTGATTTTATATCTGAGAAGATTAACCGAAATTTTACCTTGTAGCTCGGACCTCAGCCCTTCGCAGCAGAGCTCGTCTTTGGGGGATCTTCTTCCGGAGATGATGGAGAGCGGAACGCCTCCCCCTGCCGTGCCACCCAGCGAGGCGGGCGACCCTGAGGTGTCGTCGCGGAGGGTTTCTCCGAATCCGGCAGGGGCGGAAGATAGCTATGTGGCCCCCCGAGGTTCTCCGCGTCCGGCCTTCGAAAGAGGTCATAGGGCAAGTCCGGCACCGTCTGGTGCTCGGCCGGAGGAACTAAAGATTCTGCTGGGGCGAGCTTCTATCTCAGAAGAGCATCGTGCATTGATGGGCACGGTGATTGAAAGGATTTCATCCGCAGAAAGCGGATTGCATGAGGCCGTCAAAAGTCTACTGGCGGGTTTTGAGGTACGTTAGATAATGTACACTTTTGTCAGTTGCGCATAAGTAAGATGCGCCCTGTGTAGATAGTAGCCCCTGAGACTCTGCGCGTTGTCAAGAAATGACGGCACACAGAGGATCATAATCCCAGGTCTAAGATGTCGCCTTTGAATGTAGCTGGCGAGGTGTCCGGAATCACGCCGAACTGATGATGTGGCCGAACTAAAGTGGCAACTGGACGTGGCAGATGCCGACATCGCGCTTGTCAACAAGCGGCTTGATGAGGCTCAAGGTATGTAATTCTTCGGGCGGCATCAGGTAAGAGGAGCTTCATGCCAGTGTCTTATAATGTGTGTGCTTGACGCAGATGGTACGGCCGCCATGGAGAATCTTAGGGCAGAACTTGCCCGAGCTAAGGAGCAAGCCAGAAAAAGCAATGCGGTTGCCGAGAAGGCCCTTGAAGAGCTGAGAGCCGAACAGGCTGCTCACTGCCGAAGCAAAGAAGAGATGGCCGAGATGGCCGAGAAGTTAAAGAGCGCTGCAGACCGTTGCAAACTTCTTGAGAAAGAAGACCAGGCGAGACAAACGGACTTAGAGAAGGCCGTTGCCGATGCCAAGGACGCTCGCTCTGCGATGAGAGCTGCGAAAGAGGAGCTGCGTCAGGCCGAACAGATTGCGGCTGGAAAGCCCTTTATGCTGCGGAGGAAGTTTTGTGATCTGAAGTTTGCTCTGTTGGACCGGATGTGGAGTGTGGAGGACACATATCTGGACTTGGCAACGAGTGCCGCTGATGCGACCGAACACTTTCGAGATCAGAAAGATTGCGAAGTGGAAAAGCTTTTCTGGTCGCAGTTTCATAATCCAGAGCGTCCACTGGCAGTGGATGATCATTTGGCTCAATGGGCTGAACTGAATAGGTTGTCCGGACTCGCCATGAAGTACGTCATGGATCATCTGTGGCCGGGGAGATCGGAGCCGAAGAGTTATTTCAGCTTGGTGCAGCAATTCCTTGACGCGGTGCCGCGTATTAATGCAATGAAGAGGTCAGCATGCATAGAGGGCGCAAGGATGGCTCTTGCCTGTGTCAAGACATACTGGGCAGAGATGGAGACCACCGTTGTTGCATCCCGAGATTTGGACAAAAGCCGAGTATCTTCCGAGCACTATTTTCAGGAAGTCCTTGAAGGCGCTCGTGTAATAGAGACGCAGTGCTCGAAAGATGCTATGTTACGATAGCATATGTAATTGAAAAGTAGTATTTTGAGAAACTGTAGTGGCCTTTTTTATACTTGTGCCTCCAAGTATTGGGAACCCCTCATGTGCGGCCGTTTTAAGATATATATATATATATATATATATATATATATATATAC